>NC_044062.1:14676589-14759089 GCF_902167405.1 Gadus morhua | reverse complement strand
TTTGACAGTAGTGGAGTCAAAAAGAGGAGCCTATAAATAAGACTTGACAGCATGCAGGCCACAACAACACAGCTAGTGTTGCTGGTAACAGTTGACAAATGGCCTTGAGACATCTCCTCACACATGGTCAAACAATCCTTGCCTACCACACTTGACCCTAAACCAGGCGATGACGGGGGAACCAGACCTCATTTTGATGGTCCAAATCCTGTAACCCAGGACAACTGGTAGGCCTACTTGTTGCCCAGTTACCCATATTCAAGGTTTGGGCAGACTTGAGCTCAGTCCAGTAATGGCTGCCAGTAGGCTGGGTATCCATGGCAACCAGGATGTAAGCACTAGTGACGCCATCTCCGTCCTGGAACCAACATCCAAGGCACGGAACTAATCCCAGGGTAGCCTTGGCCCTTGTGGGCTACGTTTTAGCTGGTTGTGTATTTGAGTTAACCCATACTTTCCAATCTGCTGTGGTCTATGGTGTGACTTAAAGACTGTACCACGTATTGTGGATAGCTTGGTCTGAAATGAACCAGGACACCTCCTCAAACCTTCCTGGCTTCCCTCCTAGATGTTGTACCATCTCAGGGCTCTGTTCTACGATGAATGTGTGGGTTTGTTGTTGGTCTCGTGTGTGGGTTTGTGTGAATACATTTCCATGCACTTGACAATTGTGATTCTGTTTTCGAAATATGTGTTGATTCTGAAAAAAACACCAGCATTTATGTACAAATGTATAAATAGATAGTAGGGTTTTGTATGTGTATTGGAAGTTGTGGTATGTTTGAGTACATTAATCACGATTCTGTTTTTCAAATATTTGGTTGTTTCTCAAAACGACTACTTTGATCGAAAATATGTTTTCTTGTGTTGAAATGAAGTTACACATAAGCACCTTATTCAGACTCTGTTGACATGTTTACCTGAACTGAATGTAGGCTGATGGTGTAGTAGGGTGATGTCTTACTGGTCTCACTGTATTAGGTTGCTGTATGCTAAAGGTATCGTAGAATGATGTTTACCTGGCCAGACTGTAGGCTAAATGTGCAGTAGGAATCTGTTTACCTTGTTGGAGGTCAACAGGTTGGGATTTAGGATTGATTAGAAACATTTGAAGTAACGGTTTTGATTTATAGACCATGAGACTAAATCGTTGCAATAACCCCTAATAGAAAGATATTTACAAAAAGAAAAAGAAGAAGAAACTAGTATTTCATTAAACAAGTGCTATACTCATGGGTGCAAAAACAGCCAAATAAATCAACTTAATATGAAAACACCCTTTCAGATAATGACACAGATAATACTGTTGTTGCACACTATAATAACAAGACATTCGTATTCATTCCCAATTATCTGTGGTTTATATTAAGAAACAAGTGTAAAATTGAGTCCAAAATGTATGCCCTCACAATACCATGAATGGCCCATCAAACCCTTGACCCTGGCAGAGGTATTGCTTTGCTCCACCTGTCATGCCTGACAGGTTCACAGACCTATTAATTGCCCAGCTCTATTTCAAGGTTAAAGAAATGGCTTTCTGACTAAATCGATTAGAAAAGATGGACAGATGTCACACAAGCTGAAGGTAATGGAGAGTGAGGAGAGAGAGTGCATTCAGCAGTTTACTTCCTCTTGCACCCACTTCCTGTCGCCTTTCCATTTGTTTTTTATCATATTGTTGATCTTTATTTTTTTTCTCTTCCTTCCTGATTTGGTTGAGTCTACTTTACAACACGCTCACAGAGCAGAGATTGTATTCTAGTTTTAATATTCCGTGATTGTTTTTTATTTATGCATGTTAAAGCACATGTTTGCTGTTCCAGTGCTAAACAACCAGATAATTGGTATTAGCGGCACACATCAAGGCATGTTGGTTAGTTAGCCTTGTGGTAGTTTGTCGGCCATGTTTGCTGTTTCACATCATGTTGGCCTGGTCTAAGTCAATTCAAGTTTATCAGGCCATTATTACAATAACATTCAGAGAAAAATAGCCTCCATTAAGCTGATCAGAGGATCTATACTAACCGCTCGCTAACCGCTTGCTAACCACTTTTCTTTAACAACAATGTGCTGTAGCAATTTTCAGATCATTGACTGCTTTAAAACAGAAAATGGATCCCTAAACCTGTCTTTGTATCGTGTTGGGCTGTTGTACCTTATTCTATGTAGTTGCTTGGCAGACGTACTTTAATGAGTCAAAAGTTCTTTATAATCTGATAAAGAAACAAGGCACTTTTTTGAATAGTAAGTTAATGGCAGGTAAAAAATGCCACCAAACAGTCTGCAAATGGATGGCTCGTTCAATATCACAGGTTTACAACAGGGCTACATGCCAAAGACAAGGCATTTATTTCAGAGCCTGTGAAGGAAATTTGAGATCATCATCTTGAAAAAACCTAACCACACTGTTAGTCTGGTATTGGGTATTTGGTCTCCCCACAATGTCTCCGGTTTCAGTGGGAATTATTCCATACCACATCAGTCATGGATCTATATGGACAAAAAAAAAAAGCTGTCTGCAGTATCTTCTTTCGCTGTCAGTGCGCTGACTTGTGACATTAGACCGAGCGGATAAGCATTTCCCTGAAGTATCTCTTGCAAACCAAATTGTGGAGATGCGACCTTAGAACATGTTCTGCTTATTTTGGTTTTGCCCCTTTTTAAATGGTTCTATGGGCCTGGAAATCTGTCTCTCTCTCATTAATCATAATGATACAATATGCTAAGCTAGCCAAATAACTAGCTTAAAGAGTATGCTGTTGTTCTGAACAGGGGGGTATCAGATACTTTACCAAAAATAACTATGGAGAAATCCCTGAGGGGATTCATTATAGAGGAAGTTTTCTATGGTATCCTCAAGCTAATTTCACAGCTTCAAATCTAATATAAAATTCATAATTATTGTCATGCACAACTCCATGACAATTGTCATGACCAACTCTACATTTAACAAATTACAAGGGGGGGGTGTCGATGATGAGGATGAAAGTATAATAACATTTATTGAATGTAAAGAAAGGTCAACCTAAAAATAATTATTTCAATGTAAATTGCCTCCATGAAAGGGAGTCCAAGCAGCCACCAAGGTGGATCCCCTGTTTGTACAGTGCACCCTTTTCCCTGTGAACGCATCCGTCAGCCTGGAGACAAAACGCTGTGACAGCATGGGTTCCAATTTAGCATCAGTGCCCCCAATTCCCCCGCACATGGACCCATACCTCAGGCAGCTCACCCAGCCACGCTGACCCACGCTGCAGCGCCTCTCCCCGGGGACCCTCTCAAAGGGTGGGCCCGGGCCTAAATGTTGGACCGCAGACTGGAGGGTTGTGCTGCTAGTGGGGTTGACTTGTATAGTGACAAACTCCTACATGGACCATTTAACAACATTTTACAAATTGTCTTTTTGGCTGATGCAAACTTATTATACTCTAGATGCTTTTCTTTAGCGTGCCATGGTTTAATATGTAAAAATGACAGATGAATAGACATTAATAAGAAAAAGAAGTGACAAATGCTGGCATCATGACAACGCCTTGCATCTCGGTTTCCCTAATTTTTGCGGTGCATGCCAACCCGACACCAGCCTGAACAGAAGGGGATGGAGTTTCCTTGTGTTCACACATCATTACTAATTCCACGGGAGTTACGCTTTTGTAGTTGTGATGATCACACGCAGTGCGTGGTTATCATGTGCTCAGGGACGAATGGGGAAAGTTGTGTCAGTTCATATGCAAACAAGGATCAGATTGTTTGATGCCGAACTTCAGGGACAACCGCACAGTTGTTCCGAAGGAAAGCTTCTCTTTTTACTTACCGTTCAAAGGCTATTGGTGTGGATGCAGCATCAGTGCTTTGAATCATGCTTGGGTTTAACTGCACCTGCTGCAGGATCATCTAGCAGTGGGGGTGTTTGAATCACAGCCCAAAGGTTGTAAGGTTCGGACCCCAATGTGTGCGTTCTACTATATGTAGCCTTGAGGGATCGGTCATACTTTCTTCTTAGGAATATCTGTAAGTTGCTTTGACTAAATGTGTCTTCTTTGTTCTTCAAATGGCTTGTAAGCAGGTGTAATTGTATGCATGCAACAGTACCAAGAAGATATCCTTACACCAACAATCATAACAATATTGATAGCTTTTTTCTAATCTAGCCCTATCATAAAACACATTGGAAGTACAGTCTTTCTGTATTAGCTCTCTTGCTGTTTATTTAAACTTATACAGTAAGTGTAGTGCTTTTTTTTTTAGGCATCATCAACTTGTAAAGTCAGTTCATGATGATTATAACTGCTGTAATATATTCCTGCACTGATCAATAATGTGTATTGAATCACGGCCTGATGCTACGTTGCCAGGTTCCTGCAGATCGCCAATTCTGGTGTCGGGCTTCTCGCTGTGCGATGATGTAATGCTGATGATGTAAAAACTCTGCCAGCGATCACATGACCGAGCAGCAGTGACCAGGCCACTGCTGCTATAGGCTTTAGTGTGTGTGTGTGTGTGTGTGTGTGTGTGTGTTGTGTGTGTGCGTGTTTGTGTGTGTGCGTGTGTGTGTGTGTGTGTGTGTGTGTGTGTGTATTCGTTCATCATCCTTCCGGAAATGATCCCAAAATTCCCGAACATGGAAGTATCCGAAAACCTAAACTGGATAAAAATAAATTGATATCCAATAGTCAGTTCAGCTATTGGATATCAATAAGAATTGTTGGGGGGAAGACGCAACTTATGTGGGGAAGGAAATGGAATACACTTTCCCCCACACATTCTCGGCTCCTCGCTTAGCTGCTGTCCAGGGTTGTTGTGTGTTACATAAGGGCTGGACATCTGCTTACTCTGCCCCTGCGACCCAGCCTTGAAAATCCAACTGTTGACCTTTTTAACACATGCACATGATGTCTATCATCAAGCTCTTGATAATTCATTTGTTTTTGTGCAAATATAAGTTGCTATATTTACACAAGCAGTTTGGGAACAAGGTACATCCTGCCACCTTTAGCTCTGGGGTTAAAACCTTAATATATACAATACATCCATGAAGGTATCAAGGGGTTGTGATACTTTATAGGTCAAGGGTAAATCCATCAGTTTCCAATGTTTAGTATTGAATCATTTGGCGTCCAGCGTTTAGTTTGTCTCATTGCCCTTCACCCCCTATATGCTCCACATGTGGTCATCAGGATTACTGTCTGAAACATTAGTCTACATTTCCGTGCCAGGTCCCTCCACAGCGTTTAATCCTCTACCTCCGACTCTAGCTTGATTAAACTGGGATTTAACCCATCTTCCATAGTTCACCGTGGAGCGAAACATTTTGGAAAATCAGGGAGATATGGCACTCGCACGTATGTTTTTAGATGAGCTTATTATATAAGTGTTCATTTGTTGGAGCCCTACTGGTATAAACAACTGATATGATAGTCAACCGAGTTTTATATTTATTAAAAACGTGTGTGTTTTTTGTTCTGTTTATTTTTCATCAAGTGTGCGTGACCTGTATGGATGTTTTTCTGCTCCCGTTTTAATCCCTGTGAGCAGGCTTAGTGAGCCGTAGCGGTCATTCCATCATATCCCACTCTGACTGCATCACAATTGATTCTCTGCTCTTCTACAATAAGGGTGTTCTTCATCCTCTCCTTCTGTTCCTTTCTGTCTCAAACGCCCGACTCCTGACCAAGTAGAGGGAGGTGTTGTGGAGGATGAAAAGGGCCCCTTCAAACTCCTGGGAGCCCTGCAGTGTTTGTATACTACAATAACTGTTGACCTGTAGGGCTCGCTGTCAGAGTTTGTACTTAAGGTTGGGGGAGGGTCAATTTTTTACAATTATATTTTATTTGTATTTTCTTCGTTTTTTACAGTTTAATCTAGAGCAGGACAATAGTAATGTTACTATTTCCCTCAGGATTAATCAAGCCTTCTGAGTCTGAAATGGAAGGCCACATGCTTTTTCTTTTTCACAAACACTAGAATACCAATGAAAACAACTTGACTAAGACCAGATCCTCCTGTACATTAATCTCGTATGCGCCAGCAAGTCTTTTTCCAAAGTGTTGTCAAGGGGGCGCTTATCGCATCAGAATGTTGTGATTAGAAGCAGGAATGTCTGGCTCTTTGTCTACTTAAACCCCCCCAGTCTCATTACTAAAGCACCTGTAAGCCTGCGCACGACGAGACCAGAGTCTGCCTTTACTCCTCTGAATAAATCAGAAGAGTTGGGTTCACATGTGTTTGAGCCCCACTTTTAACCCACGCTCCGAGTAAACGGGCATGGTAACACAAGCCACTTTCAAAACCTCGTAAAGAATCTCGTAAGTGGGCACATTCAAGTTTTATAAGACAGGCGTTATCCCCCCTTGTTTGAAAGGTGAAGCAGCGCCGTGTTGTTACAGGGTGTGATGGGTAACTTAAAGACCAGCATTGAGGACAGTAAGTAAGGTATCGTATGGTGTGAGTATAGGGGCTGAGGCCGGGAGGAGGCTGCAGACAGCCTGGTGAACACGCGGGCCAACGCGCAGGGCGCAGAGTATCCCGGAGGAGGTGTCGTCTAATCCATTTTTAATAGAGCTCCACTGGCCAAGGCTAATGGTGACTGAGGAACGCGATACGCTCCTGTCTGCCCGCTTGTTCTGCAAAGGGGACAAAATGCAAGCTTGTTTTCCAATTAAGAAGACTTGACAGTGTCCAGGGCCTTTTGCTAACAAACTACCTTATCTGGGTGTTGGCAACTGCACACTCTTTTCGTACACTTATTTATTTGTATTGGTACCAGAACTCCCAATGACCTGTTCCAGCACATGAAAGCATGTGAGTGAAGTGATCTTGGTTGGCCTATGACTCTCGTTGACTTGTTTTTGCCACATCTATCCACATCTATCGATCTATACCTTCTCTAAAACACTAACCAGTTTGCTCCTGAGGGCAAATATGTGTCATCATCCAGATACATTTCCATACAATATGCACTTTAAAGAGTTATGTGTGGTCGCTCAACTTTTTAATTGATGGGTTGTATATCACATATTGTTCAGTGTTGTCTTTATGAATGGAATGTGATACAACAGAAATTACTTGCTTGCGTGGCGATGCAGTTTGTTGGAATGTATACCTCGAGCTGCTTGGGGCCTTTGTTTGTGTTCTTCACAGCAATGCAGCTAAGGATAATGAGAGGTGTGTTTTTTTCACCTCACATAGTTGGCACCAGGAGCCCAGAACTAGCAATGTTTTTTTTCTCTAGCAGGGGGATCGAAATGGCAAAAATTTCATCCGGGAAGGTCAGTACCTCTTTATCTCCTCTCGTCACAAGATGTCCTTTCTCTATCGACCCAAAAGAACGTGGATTCAGTACTGCACTGTACCAGGAGAACAAGTAGCTGTTTGTGTTAGGGGTCAGGGGGGTAAAGTTGAGTCAGTGTCATCTGCTAGACAGAGATACCGGGAGTGAAACAATAAGGACTGATTACCGCACAGCGTTTTACCCTCAGAACTGACTGAATTTTATGCTGATGCAGAGCATTTCATGATACAATACTCAAAAATATATTGTACGATTCTCTTATTTTCTGTTGTTTTATTATCAAAACATGAACAATAAATGTTCTGTAATTGCTCTATCTTTTTACAATTTCAAATATGAGCATAAGTGACATAATAGCTCCCCTTTACATTTTGGCAACAAGCTTTCACTTTCTGGAACTTAATAGACACCAGACCGGAGCAAAGGTTATCACAGAGATAAGTGTAATGGATATAGGACTGGTGTACCTCATGTGCTCCAACAGTATGCTGGTAGGGAGAACAGTTTTCTCTCAGGCCTTAAGGGCTTCAAGCGCCACCCTAATCCTTATTGTTTCCACACCCACTGAGGGCCTGGCTCGGCCTTTTGAAGTCTAAGTCAACATTGATTGTTCCCTTGATGTAGACAAACTGTTGAGTTTTGTTGATTGAGCTATAGTATATAAGACTACTGAGTGAATGCATAATTTATTCAACACTTTATTTTTTTATAAATCATAAATTTTAGTAATTTGTGCTTAAATGGCATTTCATGCACTTTTGAGGCTTGGCAGAATAGTTCTGTTCCAGGTGGGGTGGCCCTTTGGGTGTACCTCGGTACTTGCCAAACGTGTTTATTAAAATCAGTATCAATTTCTCTTGACGGAACCGCCTTGAAACTTGTTGCTTGTCTAATAAACTTGGAATGGGGAGGGCTGGAATCCTAGAACTGGTGTAGACACATTGGGTGCACACAGTGAAACCTGCTGAGCCATCCAAACGTATGTGAAACACTAATGAGCATGGAAACAATAGAAACAGTTGGAAGAAGTATACTGGGTGTGTTGGCTTGAAAAACTGAGAGATTGCATGTCTGTGGCCTTGGTGGGTGTGTATGTGTTTCCTTCCATAGAAGATCACATGTCTCAATGTTTCTCAACAACCTACCAACAACCAAATAGTCATATTCTCCCCTTGATCTCTCTCATCCTTCTGATATATGAAGCATGTTCAGTATTGTTGTTGTATTCGATTCACAAGAAGCAAATAAAGTTCCTCTACAAGGTTCTTATCAGTTGTCTGCTGGGTACTAATTCTGTGAGGGTAAAAGTTGTATTCTTTATTCTTGTATTCTGAAGTCTGGTCTGTAATTGTCTGGCTTGTATGCGAAGTCTGTAATTGTCTGCCTAATGTGAAGTGGGTCAAAAGTGACTTCTGTCACTATTGACACCATGCCAACAAATCAACATCAAACAACAAAAAAGTGATCATTGTAGTGGAAAAGGGAAACGGGTTTAAACTTTTGTTTAGGTTGTGTGGCTATACGGACTAGCAGAGTGTTAGCCTCCCCTAACCTCCTTCTCTCCTCCTCCCCCTCCAGATACAAGCCCTTCTTCCCGTTCCAAGTCCAGCCGCCCCTGGTCCCGGCCTATGACGCAGACCTGTCGGTCCACGATGACGCACTGGTGGAAGGCCGGCTCAGGGTCTCCCTGATCGAATGTAGCAGGTAAACAAACCCTGACCGCTGACTCTGTGAACTTTAACCTTCTCATTTTCTCTTTCTGTTTGAGAGGAATTCACCTTTTTCGATTAAATTATGTTTTCAGAGCATTTTCTGGTGTGTCACACAAAAGAGATGCCACAATGAGAGACACTACTTTTCAAATAAGTTTCTGGCCCTATTTTCTACCTATTTTATAGCTAAGCGTTGTCAAAATGATCGATATTAAACTTTTGGGCCGTTTGATCTGGTCTGTGGCATATGTTCACTGCTCAGACTGTGTGATGGGTTCACATCCCTGCATGGGTTCATGAAAAACGAATTTGATCCTTTGTGGTATGGTCTAGGTATGACTCTGAGTTGTAAATGCTCAACACGTGGTTTATTATGACAGACACAAGGTCAACAAGCTTGATTTCTTGAGATGGTTCATGAAGCATCTCTCGAACACAGGTAAGAAAACAGTTTATATTGGAAGTGGGCGGAATGGTAAATAAGCCACACCTACATGTTCTAATTTAGCCAGGTAAAACTTTGGTCTGTCTTGGCTTTAGCGGAAATGGCAAAGAGGCCATGTTTGTAGTCTTTAACCTATCTACAAACTCATAAATCCTTATATGGTGTTGTCCATTATGGGAAGAAGAAACCATTCATATCTGTTGTTAGCTTGAAACATGTCATCAGAAGAAGCAGACTCAGATAATTAACATCAGGCTCCCGGTGTCAGACCTTCGCCACGCGTTTCTCCCCAAGAGGTGAACCGGATGCATCGACCTGGCAGGCTTCATGGGAGTAGCCCTGATCACAACCCTCTTCTCATGCAGTAAAAGAGGAATTGAAACAGACTTTATTATTAAATCTTTGTTCACTCTAACGGGAAATACCATTTACTGCCCCGCTTCACTTTCACTATAAACTCCAACACTGATTTATGGATTAACGGTTGGTCTGATTGTAAACATTTTAAATGGCAGCAACTGCGTTTAATAGTAAATGTGTCCCAATATCTGGTGACCGGATTGGACGGCAAGTATTTTGAATCAAACAATGCTTTAGTGTGGTCAACTCAAAATACAGTCACTGCATTGCTAGCTCCTCCTCACTAATTATATATCTGATATTTTTTCAGTAATTATTTGTTTATTTGTATAAACCATGCTGTTCTTTAAAGCCCTTGGTGGCAAGTACAGAAAATAAATGCAAGCAAAACACAACGTAGGTTAAAGGATTGAATATTAAGAAACGTGCATTGATACACCTTTTAGATTTTACGGATAATACACACAAAATGCAATTAAAATGTACATAAGATATTGCGTACACATTAAATATCCATCACTTTACAGTATGTAGACAAGACATGCTACTGCTTTCATGGATCGGTATTTTCCAATATTTCTGGTCCATCATTCTTAAATAGCTAACACTGGTGCTGCAGGCCTCTTACGGTATCCCTCAGAGTAACCCAATCCACAGCCCACAAAGCTCAGGCAGGGCTACCGCCACACTGTCTCTGATGGACTGTTCCCATCCTCGCCCGCCTATGCACTCTGGCACGCACACACACGCATGTCACACTCAAACACACACACTCTTTCTCTCTTTTATATGGTTTGCTTATTAAAGTTTAATCCTGACTGACTCCACACTATCACAAACCTTGTGAGGCCTTGTCTGCGGTGGCAGACAGTGTGTGAATAGGGAAGTGAGCCGTTTGTGTGTGTGTCTGTGTGTGTGTTTGTGTTTGTGCGTGAGCGTGGTTTTTCGGTTGAAGTGCATTAAATATGTATTCTCCCTTAGTCCCTATCGGTCTGTCTTAATTGTCTGTGCATAATGCAGAGGTTATAAAATTGATTAAGAGATGCCAAAGTAGACTTGCACGTAAAATAATAAAAGTTTTTTGCAAACCTCCCTAATATCTTTTAGTCGGTCACACTGTGCATCTAAATACCAGCTGCTTTACCAGTACATTTATTTTAGATTTGTCTCAGCAGCTGCAATTATTAAACACCAGTAGTTTCCAGCAGAGGGAGACATACGCCGTGTTTATTTCAGCAGTTGATTGGCACTTTGCAAACACCAACCAAGCAGCTTACTGAACAGAGAAGAGAACAGAATGTGCCGGTACCAACAATAATACTAACATTATGAGGTGGAATCAGTTTGTTGAGAAGCTAATCACAATTATGGGCAAATAATTGTAAATGTTGGGAACATTTTACTATTGGGTTTGCACAGGTATCGAAAAATATATAGAAATTATAAAAACTTCTTCTTAACTTTAATAGAATATCGTTCTGTATATTTTGTATATGCATATTTTATTTATTTAAAGATTTTTTTGACACATTATCTCACAGTAGTAGCCTACTACTTATTTGTATTTTGCATTTATATTTATGCTTGTTTGATTTTATTTCTACTCAAGATAATCTATCATCAAGCAAACAAACAATTATCGATACAGTAATGGGAATAACTTTCGAGACTTGCGTGACTTAATGTGCATTTTGTCATTTCGCATTCTCCATGCATGACTGAACATGTATTTAAATACAGGGGATGCTCTGTTTTTCAAGGGGAGGTCAAACTTGACTCCTTTTGATTTTACTGTCACCTTTTATTATTTGTATGTTAAGGGGCTTTGAGTCTCTCGCCTTTGCTCGTCTAACCCTGTTATTTAGTAAAATAACCACATGTTTTGATATTTATTAGCGTATTATTTTTTAGGTCTCAATAAATCACACTGCAATGATGCAGTACATGCCACTATGACATTTTTAAGGTGCGTAGCTATTTCATTAGAACCAAAAACATTACATTACATCGGCTGCAAGAGCAATCTGTTTTAGTCCAGCAGGGCGCGTCAGTGGTCCGTTTTTGTGTACCTCATCGGTTTGCTCTGTGCAGTAGTTTAATCACTTGACGCATGAATTCTGTCGTAGTTCATAAGGTTTAAACAGATGTTATGGCTGCCAGAGTCCTCCATTAATATTGGGATTTCCGTGGGAAATTGCTTATTAGCTATAATTATTAGATTATTTTCCTCAGATCGTATAATGTTTATGTGAAGATGATATATCGTAATTTGTTCAGTGATTTGTGACAATTTGCAGGCCATCTACGTTGGCCTCAGAGGGCTACCCGGTTAACGTAGAGACCACGGCAGCTGTTTAAAGCAGAACTATAACTTTGACTTCAGACATGTTGCATTAGGAATCCATTGGTGTAACACGTTCTCTCCCTCCTCCCAGGCTGTTCATCCTGGGCTCGTACGACCGTGAGACCTACGTCCACTGCACCCTGGAGCTTAGCAGCTGTGAGTGGAAGGAGAAGACCAGGAGCTCCATTAAGAAGGTCAGTGTGTCACATACTCCTCCTCCCTCTTGTTCTACCTGTCTTGTGTAAAATGTCCCCAGACACTCCCTGTCTAAAACTCAACCAATGGCGCTGTTGGCTCACTGTAGTTTCATGTGTGAAAAGGCCCCCCATTTCGTTTTCCCACTACGTGTTATGAGTTTCATAAGCCCTTACAAGCAACCAGACAATCAGGACGTTGGTGAGATCTCACATGGGGAGTGTGCACCGAGATGTAGGATAGCTAGATACGAAACATACCAGCCCACCCAGTGGTCTCTGCTGACTGGCTCTATCCATCAGGCATCGTGGTGGACCACTCCCACCTGTGATGTCACAAATGGGTGTATTTATAAAGTAATTGCTGATGAACCTCATACCTTGCGATGCCCTTTAGAAAATAGAGAATATGACAGGTTTATTTCTAATGTCGTGGGAAGGTCAACATTGGATTGTGCTTGTATTCAGAGTAATATTAAATGATCTGGAAGCCTTGCTTTCAAACGATCACTTGAAGATCATTAGAAGTGATCTAGGTAGAGACATTGATGTTATGTCTACATTGTAGTCTTTAACCTATCTACATGCCTGCCACACGGTAAAATCCCACATTTGAATTCATCCGATTTTGATGCCAATGGTTTTTGGTTGAGGAGGCGAAATTGAGTTAAAAAGGTGAACGAGCTAATTTTCACGTGATGTCTCTAATCAGCAGTTTGATATGATAGCGAGTGATACTCGATGACACCTGTGACGGATGCAGTAGTGTCTGAACGTAAATGTCAGCTCTGTTGATTAGCGGAAACAAATCAAAAATAATAATTATTCCCGACCCCTAACTCCCCACTTACCCTAGCAAATTGGATTCCCTCCATGTGGCATTGCCATTTTAAACTGCAAAGGAAATCCAGTAAACCCGCTTCTAATTGCAGCAATTTAGAGATATTAAAATTACAACTTCGGCTTGGCTAGGAAGTGACTAACAACCATGGGAAAGTGAAATGTCACGACTGATTGTGTCTCTACAAGAAGGGGATGTATCTTTTAATCTTTTGCCTGTGGCACTCGTGTGAAGGACATTCGTATTGTCCATAAAAGGAGATTGTGAAATTTGAACCACGGAGGAAGGCATTGTTGCTGTTTGACAGTCGTTTTGGGGTACAGTCTACTGTTCCGCCATCAGGGGGCAGTTATGCTTCTTATTTTGATTCTGCCTTGTTTTGCTGAGCTAAAGATGAACTGTTGCACTACCCTCTCTCACATGTGGAGTGATATTAAACACTAGGTTTGATTCCACCTTAATAAAATGCATTTTGGAGGCCCTATGTAATATCAGAATGTTTGTAAAGATATTTGCATTTGTTTTTGAGTTTCATACAAAAAACTTTTTCAACAGTCTGATAAAAATCTAAAATCTAACAAATTGAATATCCACCAAAGTGCATTGAAAAATTGCTTGACTCAAAGCTTTTTCTGTCGCTCATAGTGAGGGTTTATTTTGAAATGCTGAACTTTTGCGTGACTATAGAACCTCCCGCAGTCTTTCTCTCCGTATCTTGACAGAAATGGAGGTTACAGCTCCGCTCTGAAACGCTCACTTTGAGCTTCAACTGTCGCTGCTGCTTGGCGACCAACATGGCCGCCGCTTCTGAAGGACACTCTCCTCCCCTCTCCCCTCCTCCCACCCTCTCCTCTCTCGAACCACTTCAAAGGTGTGTGTTATTGGTGCAATAGATGCAGATGCAGGCTGGCATTTGGGGGTGGTTTACCAGACCTCTCCAGTCCACTGTTCCCTCTAGAGCCAGGATTACAGATACTACACCGGCCAGAAAAGGTCACTCCTACTCCCCCTCCTCCCCCATCCACCTCTCTCTTGGACTCCTCTGTCTCTTAAGTATCCTTCCTCCTCCTCTTTCTCCCTTCTTCCTCCACCCAAATAAGGTGGATCAGCAGAGGTGTGTGTGTGTGTGTGTGTGTTGTGTGTGTGTGTGTGTGTGTGTGTGTGTGTGTGTGTGTCCGGGTACGTCAAATGTTTTGTCGAGGTTTCCTGTACCTTTGGTTTTTGAATCGAGAAGAAAGACTTGCAGCTGGCAAACCGGCTCACTCACTCCCACATGCGCACTTGCCTGAATGCACACACAGTTGATAATGATAATATTGGCTTTGAATGGACGACATTGGCTGTGTGTGTGACTGTGTGTTATTGTCTGGGTCTGTGTTAACGTGTTATTGTGACTCTATTTGTGTGTTTTTGTGTGTGTGTGTGTGTGTGTTTGTTGATAATGTGTGGACAAAGCTATTGAGTGTGTGTGTCGTCTTGTATTTGCTTGGTGTTATTACTGATGGCCGTCCGATAGTGCGTCTGCCGACCTTATTGGTCGGAGGCACACACGCACGCACGCACGAACGCACGCACGCACACACACGCAGTCCAATGACTCAATACCCTTATGGTATCCACTCCAAATTAAAACATCAATCCACACATTTTTTGATTATAAATATATTGTGTTTAAGCCTCTAGTCTAGAGAATAGTGTTGCAAAGGTTTCATTTAAAAATGGTCCTGGTATGACGTTTTAAGACATGGATGGACAAATCAATAAGCATAACCGCCAGCTTCATTACCATATGGAGCACTCTAGTGAGGATCAGGGATAGTGAGAACATCTATGGTATTACGTGGTGAATGGAGCAGTGTGGATCAGTTTGTGAGTGGGGCATGCTTGGTGGTCTTTCATGAGCACGGCGTCTCGGTTAAGTTATTGTATCGCCGTGGTATTACAGACACAAAGACACGCACACAGACTTCCTGTCTAGTATGGTCTTCAGTCCTTACATTTTCTATGAATGGTTTACAATGCAGAAGGATCCTTTTATTCCTATATTTCCTACTGGCCTGTTTGCTGTTTGCTTAGAGTACGTCACTGTATATTTTGTTTGTGTGCGTGTGTGCCCCATTTCAGGTGTGTGTGTGTGTGTGTGTGTGTGTGTGTGTGTGTGTGTGTGTGTGTGTGTGTGTGTGTGGTGTGTGTGTGTGTGTGTGTGTGTGTGTGTGTGTGTGTGTGTGCGAGCATTATGTTTCCCTTTTGAGCTGGTTTATTTGTGTGTGTTGTTTGCACATCTGCGCCACTGATTCCATCATTAACCTGAGCGTTGATGTCTTCTGACAGCTTGTCAGAGCGGAAGTGTGTGTGTGTATATGTGTACGTGTGTTTGCGTGTACATGTTTGTGGGAAGATATGAACAGTTCAGTTCATGTCAACCCTTGTAAATATCTGTGTCTGGCTGAACAATGTTTTATATGGAATATACAAGTATATAGAAATCTAAATATAGCCAAGACTTTCTAATATTGAAATCTGCAATGATGACTTTTTCCGAAAATGTTTCATTTGCATGTATAAATAACAATGATAAGGCTACTATAAGTTAAAAGCATCATAAGTCGACTTCAAAATCGTATTTACAAATGACAAAGTAAAATATTAATATTTGTTGAAATAGTAAAGCAAACATCACATACTGATGATGCTGATAGTGGCTGATCATAACGTTGAGACCAAAATTGAAGTAAACATTAGATTCTTCGATTTTAGAAGCAATTTTCTGTCACAAAAATATTAACAATGACCCTTAATGACAATAGTATAATATAAGTTCCTAGGTCACTATAATATAAAACAATGATACTTAATGATGATGGTTTAATATTTGTTCTTGGCCCACTATAATGTTAAAGGTCCCAGGGCATGCCACCAGGTGTGGTGTGATTAGCCGGTACAAGCCGTTTTGGAAATCTGCCCCTTATGACATCCCAGGTGGGCGTGTCCACCTAGATGTGTGCTGGATAGATCAGTCTTCCAGCCTACCCAGTGGACTTTAGCAAACGTTGCTCATCTCTCCATCACACATCTAGGTGGACACGCCCAGCTGTGATGTCACAAGGGGCAGATTTCCAAAACGGCTTGTAGCAGCTAATCACACCACACCTGGTGGCATGCGATGGGACCTTTTAATATTTGTGCTAGCTCAATGGAAACACTTGTGGTTTGGCATAGGTGAGGGGGCTGTAGGGGTACATGAGACTGAAAACGCTCAGTCAAAACAACAGCAGTGAATACAGAGGAACGTTCCTAGCCATCTCGGTATGTGGTCTGGGGTGTCAGGACTTTTCCTGGGTCCCAGCCATGGAAACCAAACGTCTGAGCTTCCTGCAGGCCCTCCAGAAGACCCCCTGTGGTCGGAAGGTCACAGCGTTGAGATTAAGACACACAAACATCTTGAAACCCAGGGGAACGGATCCGTCCTCACAGATGTTTTTGAGTGGACTTCATCGTGCATCTCTAAGCGTCTTTCTACATGGGCAGGCATGCACGCAGAGCTTTAAAGTACATCAATTTGAGTTGTTGTTGTTCATAATTTATGAATGAATTCATAAACCTATCAAGTCTTATCGTCTTGTTATAGTTCCTGACATGGAGATATTTATTTAATTCCTCCTTTACTACGTTTTTTCTTGGTTCACATCAGAAATAGCCGGAAAATATGAGCTGGGAATCTGGTTATTGTGTGACAGCTATTTGTCATTAATGATATATTATAGACTAAATCTGCGTTGCCATAAGCAAAAAATACTGTAAAACCATTAGGGTTAATGAGCAGTGTTTAGTTGTTAATTGTCCACCCTGGTAAGATAAGATAACACTTAATTAATCCTACGAGGCAAATTTAGCTCGGTGCTCGGGCCGAGCCATATGGAAGACTAACTTGGTGTGATACTCATGGAGGATCTTTAGACGAGCTGATGGCTTTTCTGGGATTTTCCCTGGTCTTGGCGGTGGTCTACGGCTGAGCCATCTGTTGCGGTTCCAATACATTCAGATCTGATTTGGTGTTGCTCCAATAGCTCTGTTGGAAGAGATTGTTGCATCTTCTGAATGGAGGAAGTTTGAGTTTCCAGGATATAAATGGCTGGCTAGCTCCTACCACAGACGGTAGAATTCTAAGCAGAGGCTTCTACCAGTTGAAGTTCAACCAGCCACTGAAGCTCTGACCGTGGTACTGATCCACCCGTGGTTAAACTTCGGCGACAGCAGTTAAAGCAGGCCCAATCCCAGTATTATCTGTCCTAAGTCTACCTTCCACCCACAACCTGTAGCCTTCCTTGAGGAAGGTGTCATAACGCTTTTCATCTTCATTGCTCAATTATATTTAGCTAGAAACATCCATGGTATGCAGTGTTTCCCCTAGAATTTTTTTTAGGCCCGGTGGTAAGAGCTGATAGTGTGATTTTTTTTATACATTTTTCACGGGATGCCACGGGATGATCGCGTCGTCCGTTGCCGGGCAGGTTTCAAAAAACATTCGCGCTCATGTTGCCAAAGACGAAATAACATAGTACAGTTAACGGATCGCTAGATAACACTTGTTTTTACTTTATATTTGTATTGTATTTCATTTTTTTATCAAATTTAGCTGGTAAACTGAGTGTTTAAAGCGGGTTTCAAAAAACATTTGTGTTCATGTTGCCAAAGACGAAATAACATAATACAGAAAACGGATCGCTAGATAACACTTGTTTTTACTTTATATTTGTATTGTATTTCATTGTTTAATCAAATTTAGCAAGTAAATTGAGTGTTTAAAGCAGGTCAAGGACGAAATAGCACAATACGGATCGCTAGATAGAAGGTTCGCAAATGTTCGTGAACCTTTCACGTCATTCGAAAGGTTCTAATCATCTGATCATCTGTTGCCGGGCAGGTTTGGAATGGATTACGTATTGATGACGCGCCCGGTACAAATTTGTCAGCCGGTACAAATTTAGTGTGACAGTGCCATGCTAATGATGATATTAATGGTGTCAGATTGTCCGTTATGATGGGGCATAATCTGCGCACGCGCGACACCGCATTATTATTATTTTTTTCATTTTTTCATTTTTTTTTTTTTTTTTTTTTTTTTTTTGGGCTGTTGTTGGCCTGGCGGGGGCGCTCGTTGGCCTGGCGGCCCGCCAGGCCTGAACAATGGTAGGGGAAACACTGGTATGGGTTCCTGCCCCGTCTAGACAAGCTTCTGTAGTGGTGTTGCTTTGAGTTTGTGAGATTTCATTAAGGGGTTTGAAATCTGACCAATTCTCCATTGTGGTCCTCTGGGAAACGATTAATTATCTCTCATCCTGTTCATTATTATTCATTAATTCTATCACAGCAGCAAACATTTCAGTCCCTGGGAAACAATAGTTTATCTAACAGTGAGCAGGGTAACACTTTACAATAAGGGTGGATTAATTAGTCACTAATTAACATTAATGAATACAGTAATTTGTTTTATTATATGGCATTAGCATAAGGGTTAGGTTTACGGGTGGGGCTAGGATAAGTCGGTTAATTAATGACTAGTTACTGTAATGCTTATTACCGCATTAGCTAATATTACTTAAGGGTGCATTAACGTAACTAATGTGCATGATGCCTAAAATATTAGAATTAAAATATGATTGCATATTTTATTACCTAAAATTAGTTAATAAAAGAGTTGTTTTAATTAAAGTAACTTCTTATTTAAAATAAACAGCTAAATAATAAGTTAATGCTTTATTAAGGTCAAGTCCATTTGATTTGTGCACTCCTTATTCAGATGACATCACTACAGTTACAGTCTCAAAGTGCATGAGGAGACCCATCACAAATCCAAAGGATATAGCATCCTGCATGAATGTAGGATGTTAATCTGCTAAACATCTATACACACCAGTGGTTCTGAGAGCCCAGTTTGTCTTCTCCATAGCCCGGTCCCAACAGGGGGCTGCGGCCAATGGGATCGTCTGGAGTATTATCCAATAACGGCTGAAGCAGGCCATCAGCGCCAACAACGTTTCGTCGTTTCTGTTTAGCGGACTAAATCAACCTCTAATAGCCACTGGGGATGCCTGGCCACATAGCTAGCACTGAGTGGATGGAAGGAAAACACAGGAGACGCCTGTGTTTTGTTCACCTCAACAACAATCAATTCTCAGGATTGTCAAGCCAATACGTACATGACGACAGCGCCGCCCGGGCAGGTATGTGTCTGGTCTGATGCTATGCTGCTAACGCTCATTATGCTAACCATTTCCTGCGAGGGGTCGCCAGTTCGATGCTCATCCTTCCTACACGCCGGGTTAGCTAACCAATCAGGGGGCCTAACGTGGCTATGCTTATAGTAAAGTGTGTGTGTTGGTGTGTGGTGTGTGTGTGTGTGTGTTGTGTGTGTGTGTGTGTGTGTGTGGTGTGTGTGTGTGTGTAATGACACTGTTCACCATCATTTAATTGCTAGATGTTCCTCAAATATTCTGCGATTATCTAATATCTGTTTCGATACCTTATACGTTTCTAATGGTGAAACAACTCAATACTTAGCGTTTAGGGAAAACGTTTATTGGCCTGCTGGATATTGGCCAGCTTTAACAAATGTTATCAGCCACATCTGACAGCAGGCACTGTGTTGTGTCGGTTTTCCAACATATAAATTTCATGTAAACTGATTATCTCTGACGTGAACATTAATGACACTGACGTCTGTACGGTTTGTTGTTTTTCAAATATAAAGCAGCAAACAGAAAATACAGTGATTATCAAAAGAATTACTGTGCAGGGGCAATGGTAAAACCAGAACCAAATAGAATACAACTCAATTTGTTGTCGTATTCCCTCCTCCTACACACTCTGGCTGATGGGGGAGGGTCCGAAGGCTGGTCTAGAAGACATGTTCTGTACAAGAGCAAAGGCTGGTTGTTGCATCCCTCCCAAGTACCTTGGGATCTCTGTTTTCTTTGTTAAACTAAATAGATGTTAGTTAGTCAATTCTGTAAAAGTGGATCAGAAAAATGTATTACATTGATACATATTGGGACGGTCTGTGCTTGATGGATTTGATTTTTATCTTTTTAATTGTATGATATACTTAAACTAGAAAGAAATGTATTGATAATGTCTGATTTGAATCTAGTAATTGATCAGTAATCGGTTTTGGGGATCTCACAGGGATTCTGGACTGCAGAGGTTTCCTTTGATGGGTTGGCGGAACAGTGGCCTTGTTGATTCTTTTTGTACATTGCCTCACATTGAGATCCAATAGGACTCAATGACGTGCATTATTCCCAATCCCTCACTCCGATATGAAGTGACCCACGATAAGGATCACATTATAGGGATCCCTATTGTAGGCGTGATTGGATATCAATTTCAGCGAGTAGTAAGAAACCGTAATAAGTGCGGAAGACTTGAAACTGTTAATACATTATGGACAATCCGCCAAAGAGATAGCTAGCCAGTTGAAACACCAACTTGATGGACAAGCCGCTAAGGTGCTAGCAAGCTAGGCTCAAACACCAACTTGATGGACAACCCGCTAAGGACCTCGCCAGGTTGAAATGCCAACTAGATAAGGAAAAATTGTTTCCTGCTCTCCTTCAGAACATCCTGTGTTTGTGTTCCCCAATGTCGTCTTTCATTTCCTTCTATTTTTTTCCTGCCCTTGCTTCACCGAGAACGGGAGGAGGGTGTCACGGTGCGATAACGGAGCGTATGCTTTCCAAGGAAAATGGAGGAAAGAAACCCTCACACAAATGGGACTGTGCACGGGCGTTGTGTGGTTTCTACACATATTTAAGTGCAAATTTTGCAAACTAGCTTTTGTGTCCAGCGCTCTACTGCCGGCATCGTCTCCATAACAACTCCCTTAGCCTTTTTTCATTTTTTTTTACTGCTTTTGAAAGCCAGTCCCTCAGGATGAAAGCACAACTTGAAATCTATAATCACAACGAAGCCACACACACACACACACACGAGTTGGAGACACCGTGAGCTTTGTCTAAAATAAATTGGAGAATTATTCGAGGCACAGAGGTTCATTCAATCACGCCTTTGATCATATTTGATCTCTGGGACGACGAAGAGAGATATTGCTGTCTTCTACAAGTGGGAGGTAAAACATGGGCTGGAAGGTAAATAATACACACTATGAAGACTGAAGAGTGAAACAAATAAAACTAAGGGTCCAAACACAGTCAACACGCCTGCTGTACTGATGCAGTCCGCATCTTAAAGTGACAACTAATGTAAAAAACGACATTTCGCAATGTGTATTCCATAAGCTGTTCCCATTTTCTTTTAAATGCAACAGGTTGCGATTCATCGATAAATGGCTAACTAAACGGAACATACATTGATTATATAATCACATTGGGTTCTGTTGACGATGGGCATTTGCCATGATCGGTGACATTTTACACACCTAATGACGAATTGCTCATTAAAAACACTTTGGCCGGTGAACCCATAGGATAGGGGTTCATGTGTTCCAGGAAGAGAGGGAGAGCTTTTAAACCCCTCCCTTAACCTCTTTCTGAGCGCTGAGGCCACCATCTGCTCAGCCACAGTTTCTGTTCCATTGGCCCTCAGGCTCCATTAAAACAATGGATGACTTGCCTCATGTTGAACCAGGGATAGTTACAAGTGGGCTAGAGCTGCGTGTGTAAATATATTGACACACACATAGACGCAAGCACACGCACTCATAAAGAATAATCAATAGTATGTCGAATCCTTACATTGAAAGTAATCAAAGTATTTGAAAACGTTGGATTAAAAGGGACTACAGTACATGTCATTAAAGGTTACCGTTTATCCAGAGCCGTCGGGGCAGAGAAGGGAGAAGGTGTGCGTGCGTGCGTGCGTGTGTGTGTGTGTGCGTGTACATCCACTGTTGATCACACCGTGATGATTCTCCTTCCTCTCTCCCCTCCTCCCTCCTCCTCGCTTCTCTCCTCCCTCTCCCACTCCTCCTCCTCCCAGCAGCAGAGGCACTGGTGTCTCTAATTGAATGTGGCAGCGATTGGGGCCGTGTGTTGCCTGTGGGGGACTGCTACCCTATAACCATACACAAATGGATCTGACATGTGCTATTAGATTAGATTACCGGCCTGCGCGGTGACAGAGGGAAAGGATTTTCTCCTCCGTCCAGTGGAGCGGCTGGCCATGACTCCGGCCGAACTAGAGCTCAGTCCTACGTCCAAGACCTCACCCTATCAGCTTCATCCTCCCCTCTCCTCTCCTCCTCCTCTTATTCTTCTTCCTTCTCTCTCTTCTTCTCCGCCACCTTCTCTTATTCTTCGTCCTCTGCTCCTCCTCATCCTCCTCCTCTCTCGCCCTCTCTCCCCCTCTGCTCCTCCTCCCCTCTCGCCCTCTCTCCTCCTCCTCTGTTTCCCTCTCTCGCCCTCTGCTCCTCCTCCCCTCTCTCCTCCTCCTGTTTCCCTCTCTCGCCCTCTGCTCCTCCTCCTCTCTCAACCTCTCTCCCCTCTGCTCCTCCCCCTCCCCCTCGCTCTCTCTACCCCTCTTCTCCTCCTCCTCCTATCTCGCCCTCTCTCCCCCTCTGCTCTTCTGTCTCTCTCCCCTCCTCTTCCTTCTACTTTTCCTTCTCCTCTCAGGCCCTGAGGTGAGCTAGCTGCAGCCAGCTAAGGCAGGACTCACCTCCCTGCAGCCAGAGGAGCAGCTCCCTCCTCCCGACTGTGTTCAGGTGTTTACTGAAGAGGTGTTTCTACTGGGGCCAGGGTGTTCAGGTGTTTACTGAAGAGGTGTTTCTACTGGGGCCAGGGTGTTCAGGTGTTTGAAGAGATGTTTCTACTGGGGCCAGGGTGTTTCTGGGCATTTAGCTGATCTGCTCTGCACACTGTGGAACTCTCACTCCATCAACGAGTTCGCAAATCACACACTGTCACAACTTTTAAACTTCTTGTTCGTCCCCTCCTTTGCACAGCAATTCATGTTGGAGCTGTTCCTAGTTTCTCCGTGTTCACTCTATATTTAGTTATTATCTCTCTATCATTTGTAAATATTTCCTGATGCTTCTTGGTGTGTGTGTGTGTGTGTCGGGGGGGGGGGGGGGGGGGGGGGGGGGGGGGGGGAACTATCTTGCGGTTGAGGTCGGAGCAATGGGGTGGAAGTGTGTGTGTGTGTGTGTGTGTGTGTGTGTGTGGGGGGGGGGGGGGCAGCCATTGGAACACATTAACCTTTCATCTTGCTCTCTGCTCCCTCGCGAAGATCAAAGCCCCCCCCCCCACCCCCCAACCTCTGTCCTCTCATCCGATTGGTAGTTGCTACGCAGTGTGGTGTTAGCCTCGCGCTCCCGGATGCTGAGCCACTGCCGGGCCGCCATGCGTCTCCTGCTCGATGGTAACCACGTTAGGGGCCCTCGCCACGGCAACACGATGAAGCACCGCCATTAAAGAGTACAACCGGCTCATTGAGGGAGGGAGGGGGAGGGCAATCAGCTGGGATGGAGAGAGAATGGAAGTGTGTGCGTGTGTGTGTGTGTGTGTTTGTGTGTGTGTGTGTGTGGGTGCGGTTTGTCACGTAGCTCTTGGATGAGTTGTAACGAGCGTGATTCAATCTGTTCTGCCATCTCTGGATGCATTACATAGGGAACTTCCAACAGGAATCATATGTGTATTTAACAATGAATGAAGTGGTGAAAGATGGCTTATGATGGCGTAATTTACTAAAATTAGGAACAAACTGAAACCCTGGAGAGAGAAAGAGAGCTGCTCTGGAAGATCTGTGAGATCTGCGCTCTTTAATGCACACCTGCTGCAGAGTGTGTGTGTGGGTCTGTGTCTGGTGTGTGCGTGAGATGGCTTGAATACACCTTTTTTTCCTCTACTTTTGTTTGTTCGTGTGTATCTGTATGTGCGCCGTGTTTTTTCCTACAGTGTGTGTGTCCGCGCAGTGTGTGTTTGTGTGTGTGTGTGTTATGCATAGGTAAGGGGACAAGCCCTCTATTTGCACATCAGAAGAACAAATGCGATCGCTCTCTCATATGCTAATCACACGGCCAGCGTGGGTAGTGAGACATTTAGAGACCACACTCCAGGTGCACACACACAGACACACAGACATAAGCACACACAGACACAAGCACACATGGACACGGACACAAGCAGATACCGTCCCTCTCTCACACACACACACCTGCTGACAAGCACTATCTCTCTTTCTCACACGTACACACGCACGCGTTAACACACGTACTCACACACATCTGCTGTCATCACCCCCTCTATGGTTTCACTGGCTGTCACTCATTACACACCAATACACAAACGCACAGTTCAACTTCGGGTGTCCCAATGAGTCACCACTGGTCAGGCTGGTGTGTGTTACAACTTCTTTTATATTATTACTTTGTTAAAGGGAGCCTGAGACTCAAGCATTAAATTGCTCTTTCTTCAATTGTTGTGAATATCACAAATAAACCATCTTGAAAAACAGCCATATTCTTTATTTTTTATCATGCATTTTAAAATGAAGGCATTAAAGGCATTGACTAGTGGTGACCACATATGAATAGGGAGGACTAGATGCTTACTAATCATAACATAACATATTAGAGATATCAGTTACACAACGTGGTTAAAGGCCACAACCATCCAGTAAAACAAACCATTAAAATTATCAACCCTGTGATTATTAAACATACCCCTCCATTATGAGGTGGTTTAAAGACGACATCCTCAGACAGACAGGCTTTAGAGGGGGACCTGTCTATCTCTGTCTGTCCCCCTCCGCAAACACACTCCACTGTAATTGTCCTCTAGTGGGCGTAATTGTTGCTCTGAGCTCCCATTTTACGGGTGTGACAGGATTCGTCCTTTCCCTCTACAACTTCCCTCTTTTTTCTCACACACACTTTCTTTTGGCTATTTTAGGGGGGGGGGTCACATAGTGAATAGAATACTATGCAGTCTTTTCAAATATTTGATAAAATACAACATAATATAATGATGCCAATTTTGCCATTTGTGGAATTTGGTCTCTTGCGCCACTTTTATCTTTTTGTCCCTCTGAGATCCCTCCAACCTCTCTTACTCTCATCAGAAGGTCAGAGCCCATCCTTCAAGGCGCCCTTCTGCTGCTCATCATCTGCGTATTCACTGCTGAGCCATAACTCCATCACTCCCCCCCCCCCCCCACCAAAATGGCACTGGAGGAAATTGCAGTCGTTCATCTTAGTCTGCGTGCGTAATCTCAAGCTTGGTCTGCAAGGATCTTCATTCTTCAGACCAGAAACGCCTTTTCTTCTTTTCATTGCTCCTCCTCTCACACATTCTCTTTGTCTCTCCTTTTGTGTGTGTCTCTGTCTCCATGTCTCTCTGTATCTGTGTCTGTCTGTCTGTATTTGTCTCTGTCTCTCATTCTGTCTGTCTCTGACTCTGTCTCTTATCTATCATCACTTTCGTCTCAGAGATGGTTTTCCCTCTGCCTCAATATCCCGGCTCAGACTTCTCTAGCCGTGGTTTTTAATTGGGTTTCTTCAGTGTGTAGATAGTCTTGGGGCGTGGTGCTGATACTGGTATCAGATTGATCCAGTACCAATGAAATTTGAAATGACACACAACCATAACCAACCCCCCCAAAGTATGTGCCCGAAGTGCTCATCAATGGAAATGGCAGAAATGGTATAATAGTGCGAAGAGTTGTTTGGAAATATTGATGCTTATATTATATTGTGTGGTTTTCTCGAGTGTAATAATGTTTAAAACACATAAAATCACAGACACGTTAAAGCGTTCTGCCTTTTTGCACAGCACTGCAAACCTATTGGTTGATTTCAGAATGTAGGCCCTTACTTTACCCTAAGATGTGTCGAACTATCGATGACGGCGTGAATCGACAAATTGCATTTATTATATTTATACGTCAAGAAAGAAAATAGGTCAATACTCTTGTAGTGTGACTAACAAACCTGTCAGTGATGAAGTAGAAACTAGCGTACTTTATCGTCACCTAACGGGTCATGTGACCCGCTACACTGCTTTTTATTTTGAAGGTGGTCCGATATTTTCCTACACGTGCGTTGCGTGATACGTGACTCCAGTTCGTCATGGAAACATGGTTTTGGTGGCAGACCTCCCTTGTTGTTGCTAAATCAGTCCTTATTGTTCTTCTGTGTTGTCGGAACACACAGTGTGGCTATATATGCTCACCTCCGGCCGTCACACATCGGTCTAATTTAGTTATATTTACCCTGGGAGGGTTTTTCTGGCCATATTAGGTTGCTGTGAACACAGATTTAGAGACAATAAGGTGCTGATAGGCTATTGTTTAATCTTTCCTTGAACGGTACGTCATTACATTTCATACACTGATATACAGACATCAGGGAAGTGTAGTGGCTAGTCCTATTTACTCAGTCTACCTGCAGCATCCTTCAGCCAGGTGCCTTCCCCCCTACCTAGTCCTTGGTAACGTGGACTATCACAGTTCACCCGTTAAAGTCTGTCTCAAATATAACTAAAGATGATCTAAAGTCTCTATGGAAGAAAGCGTCTGACAGAAATTTAAAATATTTTTGAACGCTGCTGTGCTCCATGTGCACTGTACTTAACCTGCTGTAAAAGACGGGCTCACAATGACTCACTGACTCTCCCTGTGTGTGTGTGTGTGTGTGTGTCTGTGTCCTCAGACAGAGGTCTTCAAGGGGACGTGTATCAGCATTGGCATTACTTTCCGCCAGGTCCCTGCCAGCGAGGCCGACGCCGTGCACGTGTGCATCGAGACGGTGACGCCAAACTCCCCCGCCGCACTCGCCGACTTGCAGCGGGGCGACCGGCTCATCGCCATCGGAGGTGAA
The DNA here is from genome assembly GCF_902167405.1 of Gadus morhua. NCBI lineage: Eukaryota > Metazoa > Chordata > Actinopteri > Gadiformes > Gadidae > Gadus > Gadus morhua. The sequence continues at coordinate 14,732,071 of NC_044062.1, read as the reverse complement.
GAATTTTCCTTTTTATTTTGTTATATAATTGTGTCTGCCACGTGTGAAGCGCTTTAAGGCCGTGAGAGAGGAGCTTTGATACATTACAATGTATTAAGAGTATGAGGAGAGACTGGAAAATGGGTAGAAATAGAGAGGGAATGAAATATAGCCTAGGAGCACGGGTAAGAATGGAATTGTATGTATCGCTACATAGTTTTCAGAAGACACGCCAAGTACTGCAGACAAACTGTAAAATATCAATTCATTCAATATTGTTATTATGAGAATATATTTTGTATGGAAAAAAAAAAATGAAAATATGACCTTTTTAGTAAAAGTTAGTTAACCCTTTAGCGATAAGCTTGACCTCATTTCATTGTATGGTTGTTTGTGTTGCTGGAAACTCAAATCTCCTCTCTCTTCCTCCCCAGGTGTGAAAGTGACATCCTCTGTACAAGTGCCCAAACTGCTGAAACAAGCAGGAGAAAGGGTTGAGGTTCTCTATGAAAGACCAGTCCGCCATCAGAGCTACCCACTAGGTAATCTGGGGCCCCTGCATGAGGGCCTGAGCCATCTGGAGGACCCGGCCTTCATTGGTCCCCAGGGGCCATCAGGATACGAAGAAGATCCGGCCCCGATCAGCACCGTCCCAGACATGGTGGACTGCAAGGAGATTGACTCTGAGTTCGAGGAGTTGATGGTGGACTCCAAGCCGAGCCCGACCAGCAGCCCTGGTGGCGCCAACCCCCCCGACGCTAGGGAGGACTCCCTACTCACAGTAAACCAAAGCCCCAAAAGGGTCGTGGCCAACCTAGCCTCAATCTCACCCATCCTAAACCGCAAGCTTCTGCTGGTGGGGCTCCAGTCTCCTCTGAAGCCACAGCCCAAAGAACCACCGAAGCCCTCGCTGCCCAAGAGCAGCGGGGACTCATTGGATGCCGGTCCCCAGCGGCCCACCGTTCCTCCCCCGCTGCCCCCCACTCGGCCTCCGGTGCCTCCTCGACCACAGATAAAGTTGACCACGGCCTCCTCTGAAACCAGCCTGTTGGAGGTTACTGATCTGACACCAGCTACCAGCTCTGCTTTAGCAACTGCAACCACCACCTTCTCTATTGCCAGCAACCCCTGCACCACCACGTCAGAGAAGTCCCCCGAGAAGAGTCCCGTCCACACAGCCCCCGGTGAAAAGGCCTCTGCGGAGAAGAGCCAGGTCAAGGCGACGGAGCCGAAGCCAGCCATGAAGCAAGCAGAGTCCTGCGAGGAACTCTCTGCCCCTTCGGCTGCCCCCAGTAGCAGCAGGCCTGACTCAATGAAAGACAAACATTCAGAGAGCACCTGCAGCATACGAGACAGCCTGGAAGACAACACCTTTAGGGAATGCCCAGAGACCATGTTCCGCAACAAGTCAGGCCGCTGGAGCAACGCCTCGCATGTTTTGGAGGTGGAGAGGAACCATCGTTACCTTAACGTGGCACTGTGGTGCAAAGACCCTTTTAAGCTAGGCAGCCTCCTTTGCCTGGGCCACGTGAGCCTCCGACTGGAAAGCGTGGCCTTGGAATGTATGGCCACCGCATCGGCTGAGTACCAGAGCACATTCAGGCTAGTGGCACCAGAGCCCAGGGCTAATGTTAGCCGCACAGCCCTACGCAACCTGAGCACCCACAAGGGCTTCAACGAGAAGCTTTGTTACGGAGACATCACGTTAAACTTCTGCTACCTGGCCGAAGGGGAGCCAGACTATTCAGCGAGGATGGTGGAACGGGAGCGAGAGGGAAGCCTTCAGGAGGAGGACCTTAAGGACAGGGAGAGGGAACACGTGCACGTGGCCCAGCGTGACGATATGGCATATGGCGCTCTGCAGATGGCCGAGGTTCGTCACAACTTCCAGGACACCCAGTTCCAGAACCCCACCTGGTGCGAGTACTGCAAGAAGAAGGTGTGGACCAAGGCGGCCTCACAGTGCATGATCTGCTCCTACGTCTGCCACAAGAAATGCCAGGACAAGTGCCTGGCCGAGAATCCGTTTTGCGTGGCGGCAACGGACCGCCGCAGCGCAGACCCAGAGGCCAAATCCACCATTAACCGAGCAACCAGTGGCATCACGCGGCACATCATCAACACCAGCTCTCGCCTGCTCAACCTGCGACAGGTTCCAAAGACGCGCTTGGTAGAGCAAGTGGTCGACATGGGGCCCGGCACAGTGGAGCCCTCCCCAAAACACACCCCCAACACCTCTGACAACGAGAGCAGTGACACAGAGACATACGCTAGCGGGGCAAGCCCCTCCAAGCACCCCTCTGGCGGCGCAGGCATCTGCAGCGGAAAGCTGGCACGCCGGGAGGGAGGCCTGGACGACAGCGTGTTCATCGCCGTGAAGGAGATCGGACGCGACCTCTACCGGGGACTCCCCACGGACGAACGGTCCCAGAAGCTAGAGCTGATGCTGGACAAGCTCCAGCAGGAGATCGACCAGGAGCTGGAGCGCAACAACACCCTGCTGTCGGAGGAGCGCGAGGCCACGGATGCCCGCCGAAAAGCAGCGCTGGCCAAGTCCGGGGAGAGGCTGCAGGCGCTCACCCTGCTGATGATCCACTACCGGGCCGGCATCGAGGACCTGGAGTCTGTGGAGAGCACCTCGCCGTCGGAGCCGCACGGCTTCAAGGCTAAAGGCGAGGAGGATGAGTCTTTGACAGCGGCGGAGATTTATGACAGTGACATGTGCAGCCAAGTGGAAGTTCCGCCGCTGGACGACATCACCGAGGAGCAGATCTGTGTGGAGGCCCTCCACTAAAGAAGAAAGAGAGGAAAGAGACAGTGGGCTGCAGTCCGGGCTCCTGGCCCCTAGACCCGGTTTAAGATTCAGTTTGGTCAAAGAACTGTCCCTTATGGAATCGCAGGTTATTACAATGACTGGTCATCATCACATTTTGTGAATCAGAAGCAGCAGTTGAAATGGCCGGCTGTTTGTCTTGCACTGTCCCTGTTTGTTGGTGACTCTTTAATTTTGAGGGGAGTTTCAGTGATACTCTAGGGGTATTTCAGCTATACTTGATTAAGATGAGAAGGGTTCAACATTTGATTCATGCTTCTTCTCATTTGATCTCTGTGGGCAGCCTGCTGCAATTTCACATAAACTACGGAAACCCTGAAGGATTGGGGTATATGTGTTTCTAATGATAATGGCTTCATTCCTTTTGTTTTCGTGGGCTTAATGGTGGATCAAGTTCCTTCAGAACTCATCGCTGTGTGTCAGCAGAACACTAGGAGTCTTCTGATCACTAATAACTTCTCTCTTCATTAACCGCTTAACCGCTAAATTAGCTTTATATCAAAATGTGGTTATTGATTATTATGCTGAACTTGATTATTGACACGTCATCGGTAGTCATTTTATATTTATACATTATACATATATAAATAATATACATATTGAACAAACGAAGGAATTATTGATTAATAAAGGTTTGTATTTTATTAAAAGGTGCAATAGGTTGACGACGTCAGTAAAGGGAAAATGAATGTCCCAAATATTTGATCATATCGTTTGGTAATCTGAGATAGTGATGAGGAATTAGCTATACTAGTTGAGTAGCCTTACACCTTCCATCACAATGGTATGGAAGTAGGCAAGTAAATGATAAGCCCAGCCTCCCAGGCCCATCAGCATCATCATAATGGATAATGTTTGTTAAGAGAGAAGCGAATCTGATCAGGATACTGTTGGTCTTCTGACTTGAATCTAAAGTCAGACCATACCGTACTTGAGTGGAACAGTCCCTGGTTCTTTACGAGCCTCCATAGTAAATCAAAGTACACGTAGGCCTACACTGAATTGTAATCTCTTAATTCTGGACTATCAAATTAGGTCGTTTTCTTCAACTGAATTCGGTTTTCAAAGGGACGTTTTAAAGTGACTAATTGTATCACCCTCTTCATTCCATCATATGGAAAATGGGACATTTACATGTGGTTCAACATTATTCGCTATTGCTAACAAATGTTTGTTAAAACAGAATATAGTAAAAAAAGAAAGTGTCGATGTGATTATGAAATAGCAGCGGCTTGGGTGTTTTAAGCTAGCTCCTTAGAGACCATTAGAGCATGGCCCTGCCACCTGCTAATTGGCAAAATCATACGTGTAGATGCATTTAGTCATACCTCCAAACCCCGGAAGCACCCGGCTCATCGCAAATCTGGAATAAGTGTCTAGAAAACGTAAAAACACAAGAGTAAAACAATGGAGGAGGAAATCCGCCTCGACCACGTCGTGTGTCAGGGAGTCTGTCCAAAAGGTCCTAAATATCCGGAGCACTTTCTTGATGACGGTTTAGCTCCTAGGACACCTTAAAATGCTTGTTGGCTTTACAGCAATGTGTGGAACAGGCGTAAGATTAGATTTTTTTAAGGAAGTAGATAAGTTTGTTAAGTGAGGAGCACTGCTAGTCCGCATCGGCCAGGTCCGTTGCCACCCAGTTGTAGGCCGGGCCGTTTAGCACGTGTGCCGAGCTCCTTGGTTCCTAGAGGAACACCTGCCACGCCTCGTTTATTAGTTAGTCCTTTATTATTATTATCGTTAACAATAGGATAATTTAGTTGTGGGTGTGTGCGTCTCAAACCCAGCCTGCTTTCTGTGGCGCAGATATATCACTGACTGACTTAGTTTGTAATAATCACTTCTGAACAAATGGACTAACGTAACATCTCCTGCCGTTTGCGGAGTTGTCTGTGTGTGCGTGTGCGTGATGGATTAATGGACGGATGGATGGATTTATTGTAACCGGTTATGAACCGCTTCAAGTTGTTTTTGATTTAATTGTGGGACCTCCAGCAACCTTAAAGAGTTGTTGTCATATCAGGACGAATGTATCCCCTGCTCCTTTGTCTTCGTCTTCTTCCTCTGCTAATGCTGCTTGGCGCCTTCCCCCCATCCACTCTGTAGAAATCATGTCCGTTCATGTCTGCTGTTTCAGTGAAGCTTTCATAACCAAATATCATCGTTCCCCTAAACATGTTCCACGCAACAGTCTTGCTACCAAATCGTAACTACCTTCGTCGTTTCCTTTTTAAGACCGTCCACTTCGTCGCTACGGCAACGTACGCAATACTTACTGACCATGCCGAGGGACTTGGGGGAGAGGGGGGGCGGGTTGTTCGACTTCCTGTTCATCCTCCCCCCAAACCCCCCGTGTGCACGTCATGGTGCTTCTCTCAATAGTTCCTGGCTGCGCTGTTTGTCGATGTATCTCCAATTAACTCTGGTTTCGCTATTGTCATTTGAACAACTTCACCCTTGTAGTACCCCGTCTTTTTGTGCGTGGTGTTGTGGATGAGCGCTGCTTTTGACGCTGCTATTGAAGCGAAATGTGCTCTTATTTTGAAAATAATGAAACCACATCGCCATCGCCCCCCCCCTATTTTTCACTGACTATAGTGACTTCTCACGCCATTGCTTCCAGCGAGTCATGGTGGCATTTGTTTTCTTTCTATTTGTGTGTTTGTCCATTTCAGTGATGTCTTGCATCATTGTGGACATTGCCCATGTGATGAAGCTGTATTGTACATAGCCTAAATAAATATGCTCACCCTCTGATCCACTGGGTTGGTTTTGTTTAGTATAGTTTTTAGGCCTCAGTAGAGGAGATACAATTGCTTTAAAACTGTAACGTTGTCACCCCCTCCTCCACCACCACCACCACCACCACCACCACCACCACAACACACATGCAAAACAGATGCATATTTTTTTGGGAAGGAAAATATTGTCGATCATGTCTGATTCCCTGCAGGAAGCATGGTTGGACAGATTCTTGACGGAGAGATGGGGGAGAGAGAGATGGGGAGTGGGGGGCAGCATTGTTCAAGCATCTGCAAGGTAATTGGGGCCCGACGGCGAAGATGGACATGCTGATTATAGCGTGGCTGCTCCTACACGGGTGGATTTATAGTGGAACATTTCTCCACCGTCATCTCCCTCTCATTCTCCCTTTCTCTCTCCCTCTCTCCTGTCCCCCTCCGCAAATCACGAGGCATCACGTACCAATCTCAAAGGGAAGGGTCGGATTTGTTGATATGTGAATATTCACGTTTAGCAGTTGAGTCTTGAACGATTAAACTGATCCAGACGAATCAAAGATGTCTATGACTGAAAACCACAAACAATAAGATATATACAGACAAAGAATAAAATAACAAATCCTAGAGCGAACAGTAGGCCTATTGATATTCCGGTATGTGGTGCCTGTACAGCGTCGTAAACAACGAATCCAAATCACTTTTTCCATATCCGTGGGTTGGGTTTTTTTTAAGCATACAACATTTAATTGAGGATACAACATCCCCTTTAGTATCAACATATATTACACAATCGGCACACCTCACGAAGCCACCAGGTCATCAAAAATCATAAAATATGATATAAAATATAGGATTGCTGTACTGTTTTGGTTCCTAAAAGTATCTCTTTGAATAAGGTAAACACAGATCAGAGAAGGCAAGTCAGAGAGAGCTTTGGGTTTCAAAGGCAAAATAAATCACTTTCTTTAATAAACACATCTTTTAAAACTGTGGAAAAAATGGTATTAGAAAACTGCCAAATAAATCTTACAGGGGAAATTTGAAACCGGATTATCTCCTCTGTTTTCTTTTATATTGTATATATTGTCTTACAATACTGGCCAGAAAATGAAGGCTTTTCAAGTGAGAAATTATAATTTTTGCTTCATCATACTACTTACTTTACCAATAATTGTAAGCAGTCATCCTTGTGCAACAGAGACTGAAATATATAACGATTAATGTATAATCTACGATTTTATTCAGACAATAAAAAAATCTTTTTTACTAATCTTTAGGCACAAATACTTCAATAATTAAAGAATATAGTCCTTGCCAATTTACTAATTTAACAGAAAATCTATATCAAATTGACTTATGCTTAGTTTCAATGTATGTCACATTATTGTGATCTTGAGACAAAGAAGATGAAAAATGTGCCTTTTTTCAATTTCCTTTCCTTCCATCAACAATAGCGCAGTTCTTCAATGTTTGAAAACTGCAGCCATGACACAATTTATCCATAGATAAAATCACATTAGCTGCTTCATGATGTTTGGCTCAATGTACTGCATGTGACAGCTGGCCAGCTTACATCTATTCACTGCAACAACCTATGTACATGGTACTTTTTATGTATGATATATTTGTACACCTGAAATATCACAGATATAAAGAAATAGCAGAGCGCATCTTTAAAATGTGTAAAGGGCTCGACTGCACTGAACTTAACTATTTGGTTATGCGTTTAGGCCTACTGTCAACTACGTTGTCATTCCTTTTGAGGAAATAGAAATACTCTGCAACCTACATAGGTTTTTTTCTATAAATAAATTAATAGCAAGGTGATTAGCTCAGTAAAATCGGCTACTTGCCAGAATTTATACCGTCACTGAAATTAGCTGATATAATGAACAACCTTTGTTTCTGGAACAGATTCGTTATCTTTTTTTAAATAACAAAGCCAAACTACACTCAACCATTGATTCAAAATAAATATTTATAAAAACAAATGATCAAATTTGCTACCTGATTCACAATTGTTTTGACATTTGACATTGGTTTATAATTTGTAAACATTGCTAAAGTTAAAACTGATAACGATGACCCAGAGGTGAAGTAAGATAAGTTTGTGTTTCAAAGATTATTGAAGGAGCCAACTCCTCCTTCATGAGTGACATCACACCACTTAGAAACCCCCTTAGAAACCTTAAGACAGCTCTAGAAAGCTCCTTAGGAACTTCCTTAGAAAGCTCCATAGTCGGCTCCTTCGGGAGCTCCTTAGGAACCTCCTGAGGAACCTCCCCAGGAACCTTCTTATAAAGCGCGTTAGAAAGCTCCTCAGGAAGCTCCACTTCTGACCTGCTCCTCCTTGCTGTAAGGCTATTGGCTGGACACTAACACACTGCGGGCCGCCGGCCAGCACCCATGGGCTTTTACACTGAAGAACAACTTTGGTATGGTCCGGTACGGGCGCCTAAACAGGATACATAACAGCAACGACAGACACGCAGACATTCACATAGAAACGGCTTTGCAGAGTAGTATGAATCGTGATTCATATCGCTTATCGATCATTTCCCCACTTTGTGTTCTTCTTCTGCCTTCTGAGATTTTTGTACAACAAAATATAGATCCTCTCTGGAGCGACCTGGGACCTGGGACCTGCGACCTGCTTTTAGTCGTAGTCGTCGCACTCCAGCTCCATATCATCCCCCTGGTTGTGGCACTCCTGTGTTGAGTATGACCGCGTCTTCATTGAGCAGTTACTGTCCATCAGGATGGCCTGCGGAGAGGAGCGCAAGGGTTTTAGAGGTCAGAAGGTCATCGGGAGGTTGAACCTGAGGTCGTTGAAGGCCCTTTACTTCTGTGACACCCAGAGCCCTGGTGACTGGCAAGGATAAGACACCCCTACAGAACCACCATTAGGGATAGAGGAATTATTGTGTACTTTTGTTGAACTTGAACTTTACTTGAAGTAAATTTACATAAATAAATTTCATATATTTTACTTGAATTTATTTTCATCTGTTTAAGAACTGTAATTCTCTTATTCTTCCTTAAATTCATGTTTACGTCCAAGATCAGTTACTCACTCACACAAAGATTCCACTCACTCACACAAAGATTCCTACATTGTGACTCTGCTGTCCTGTTCTCAGGATCCGTTATGCAGTTTCTCCTAATCTTTGTTGACAGAATTTTTCCTCTGTAGAATATTTGTTGAAGACAAAAATGAGTTCAACAAAACAAACCTTGGCCAAAATGACTTGCAACTTGATGCAACACTTTTTTAGATATATGGGTTTGCCTAGACACATTTTAAAGTTGTGCGTGACTATGTCCTTTCAAAAGTAATCAGTTGTTTGTGTCTGGGGGTGAACTGCTAAGTGAGGTGTTTTGGGTCAGGGAGTGAACGTTTGAATTCTCACTATTTTCTCCTCCTGTCCTGGGGGATTCCTGAGGAAGATGCAGAGAGGTGCAAAGAGGATGTCGATTATTCCGATAATGGTCATCAGCCAGGGGAAGCCGATGTTCTCTGCGATGGAGCCTCCGATGGAAGGACCTGGAAACACAAGGCGCAGAGAGGTGGGTCAGAGCAACGTGCAGGCTGGCACACCTCAGTTCATTAATGTGGTGAATTAAAGGAGACATGTTATGGTGTTTTCCCAACAACAAAACATAGTATTTGAGTTCCAGAAAACATGTTTTTGAAGCTGTTTGCTGGAAATAGCTTTTAGGAGAAAAATCTGTCTACCGCTATACCCCTCTGTTTCAGTACCTTCAGAATGCGCTGTTTCAGGTGTCTGCTTTAATGCAAATGAGCTGCTGCCCATTGACCATGAGCTGTCAGACTGAACCACAGCATGGAGGTGAAGGGATTGTTGCCGTTTGCGAACTCCTGGAGCTCTGTATCTATATTATATTATATATGGGTATTTCTATAATATTATATCCAATATCACGGCCAAAAGCTATGTGTGACTCGGATGATATTATGAATCATAAAGACTGCATCTGACGTCCTGGGCACTTCCACAACAAGTTAAAACTCGTAGTGGGGGATATATCGGCCATGGTTGAGAAGAATTGGGGGAAAGGAACTTTGGCCTTTCTGAAGTCCATGTACCGCGACATGGAGGAGAAAGGGATTGTACTCCTGGAGCTGAACTGCCTCCGAGTTTCCCCCGCCGGAGCTGCTCGTCGGGGTGGGGAAGGGAGCGGTAATATTCAACCGTGTCCCCTTCCTACGTAGGAGGGGGCGCCGAAACTGACTCGCCCGTTTGGTAACTGTAGGCGGGGTACTTTCAGAAATGCATATCTCAAAAACGCAAAGTTTGTTTTCAAAGTTTGTATGCGTGTGGGAGCACCAGAGACTCAAAACAACACCCAAAACCACAAATCCCAGGAAAAGTGTTCTTTTCATAATGTCCCCTTTAAAGGATGTAGCAAATCACCTAATTATATTTACTGAAAGTTAGAGTAGACTTGTTTTTGTAATGCAACGTGAACGCACAGACCAAGAGACAATCCTTAACATGAAATAACTTGTGCATGAAATAACTTTTGTTAGATAATAGGGTTAGGGCAAGGGTAAGGCCTTAGAGCTAGGGTTAGATAGTAGGGTTAGGGCAAGGGTCAGGCCTTAGAGCTAGGGTTAGATAGTAGGGTTAGGGCAAGGGTCAGGCCTCAGAGCTAGGGTTAGATAATAGGGTTAGGGCAAGGGTCAGGCCTCAGAGCTAGGGTTAGATAGTAGGGTTAGGGCAAGGGTCAGGCCTCAGAGCTAGGGTTAGATAATAGGGTTAGTGTAAGTGCTATGGTGAGATGATGGGGTTAGGGTTCGTTCCTGCTCACCCAAAGCGAAGCCCATGCAGAAGGCCACGTCAGCGATGGCGTACACACTCCCGTACACCGACACGTGGCGCAGGTCTACCAGGTATCCCATAATAGGCATCATGGAGGAGTCCACCATTCCTGTTGTCCAGACATCATCATCATCATCATCATCATCATCATCATCATCATCATCATCATCATCATCATCCCTAGCCTAACCCATTGATGATCAAAATATTTAAATTTGCATTGTAATTTTTGTTTTGTAGGTGTCACAAAGCAAAGTTCCTATCCCCCTGGAACCCCCCTGGAAAATGTTTACATACCCGTAGTAGGAAATTACCGATGTACTGTATACCCCTGTACCATCTAGCTCGCTATAGTATACCATCTAGTTTACTATAGTATACAAGCTTTTTGGATACAACCGCACCATTTAGCCCACAATAGCGTACCACTGTAGCATGTACCTCAATATTACTATACCAGCGTAAAAATCAAGCTCAATTTAGTAGACCACTGTAGCATCTAGCTCACTAATAGTATACCTGTGTGCCATCTAGCTCACTAGTACATCCCTGTACCATCTAGCTCATAGTATACTACTCTTCTGGATGATCATAGTATACCAGTGTACCATCTAGATCAATATTAATATAACAGTTTACCATCTATCTCGCTATCCACTGTAGCATCTAGCTTACTATCATATACCATTGTACCCTATAGCTTACCATCTAATACGACTGTACCATCTAGCTCACTCTTGCAATCCACTGGACCATCAAACTAGATAATAAGGAGTTTGGGGTACTCACCGATGGCAAAGCCCACCCCAAAGTTTGGAATTATCAGCCCGTAGATGTTTGTTGCAAATGGCACCTAGGGACAGAATCAGGATGTTGGGTATTTGTTATGAACCTGCATCTCTAGATTTACTGAAATGCAGATCCAGACACTATATAGGCATTAAATGTTGCATCCTATCCAAAGCCATTTGTATTTCACATTAGTGTATATCACATGATGCCAAATAATATGACGTTATTTGATATCATATTTAAAATAACCATATATTATTATTCATGACTCATATTAGATATAATGAGTCATTATTAAATCTGTTATAAATTATGCTGTGTGTCCAGCTAAGAATATGATGAATTTAGACAGTGGAGAATTTAGACAGTGGAGTAATTATTACCTTTTTAGAAATAATTGGCTGGATTTTTTTTGTACAATGTGTGTAGGACATCATCCATCACTTGGTGATAATCAAGTTTTGTACTTACGCAGATTACACTCAGCCCAACCACGAACATCCCGATCATAGCGCACAGCCATCTGGGCAAGAACAAAGGGTCATCCTGATTTGCATATCTCCAATACATTACTTCATTCATTCTACATTCTAATGCTTAATTTAATATAACTAATCCATAACTCATTATCTCTAATCCATAACTTAATATAATGAATACATAACTTAATATCTCTTTCATGACTAAATATAACTTAATATCTCAAATCCATAAATAAACATCTATAAAAATATCTCCATACCTCTTATACAAAACGTTATATCTCTAATCTATAATTAAACATCTTTAATAAATATCTCCATTCCTCTAATCCATAACTCCATATCTCTATTCCTTAACGTCATATCTCTCATCCATCATTTAACAAAACAATTTTATAAATTCATATCTCAAATCTATAGCTCCATATCTCTAATCCATTATTGCTCATTTTTTTATATATAACCCCATATCACTAATCCATAATTTAACACCTTTTACCTTTCATCTCTAATTCATAATTTTACATGTCTAATACTATCTTTATTTTGTGTGAGTGGCCCAGGAGGTAGAGCGAGTTGTCGGTTTCTTGTTGAATCCCCATGTTGAATCCCCTGGTGTCTCTGCGCAAGACACCTACCCTAAATGCTCTTGATAAATGGCTCTTGCCTTGCATGGTTGTCGCTGCTCTCTGTGTTTTTATGGTTGAATTTGAGGCAATATTGTTGTGGCGCTTTCAGATGTCACAGGTTTGACAAGCACTCTATGAATGCATTCCGTTTACCGTTTACCATTCATCTATCGTCATGAATCATCTTCCATCTAGGTAATAATTTAATGTCTCTAATCCATAACCTCATATCTATAATCCATAACTCTATAGATTGAGATTAAGCCATCTTTAATCAATAAATTAGTTGTTAAATGTCCGAATTTGTAGGAGTGGATTAGCGCCAGCTGAGAGAGCGAAACAGCGTGTTTTCACTCTTTAAGAGGAACTAAGAGCAGAGAGGCCCGCAAGCTGAGCCACGCAAGATAAGTAAGACTATTTGGAAGAAGGGAAAAAAAAACACAATAACAACATCTCAGAGTTAATTTCCCTTCTCACCTCCCAATCTTGTTAGCCAACGTCCCGAAGATGTTGGTTCCAATAAGGTAGGAGATGGACGCAGGCAAGAAGGCAACACCTGGACACAGGACAGATACGCAGATAGATCAGGGTGTGTGTGTGTGTGTGTGTGTGTGTGTGTGTGTGTGTGTGTGTGTGTGTGTGTGTGTGTGTGTGTGTGTGTGTGTGTGTGTGTGTGTGTGTGTGTGTGTGTGTGTGTGTGTGTGTTGAGGGTCCTAGATAAGTGTGCCCTGCTATCGGGGGCTTCATCTCTAAGCTGCGTGAGCATTTCCCGCCATTTGTAATAAAGAGCAGAGCACCTTCCCCCTGCCAGCACGCCTCGCTGTAATATCCTGTCGAAGGAACGCCATCGAACGACCCCCCCACTCCCCCAACCCCACCACTGCTCTATCAACCCCCACAATCACTAGCCGCTACCCCATGGTTTCTATTTATTTACTTATTTATCTGTTCAGGGTAGCTTCTCTCTGTTTAGATAATAGGCTGAGAAATAAAAATGAAAAGCGTTTAAAAGCTGCACCGGGTGGGGCTCGACTAATTGTCGTAGAGATATTAGATGGTAGCAGAACATTATTTCCTGAAAATAGCGATTTAATATTGTAATAAATGGGTCTTCATTGCAATAATGATAAAAAACCTTGGCTGAGGTGATGCATGTCACCTCTAATGTATAAAATATTAATCTATCACTCGATTTTTTAATATGTGAAATATCATATGTATACATACAGCATTATTATAAATGTGTGGGTTGTTCAGATGCTTCATATATAGCATAGGATTGAATGACATACCTAGCTGCCATTTCCGGGCACACATGGTCTCCATCATCCAGATAGGCAGGGTGGGCTCCATCATGGCTATAGCCATGTTCCCAAAACAGATTGCCCCTGGACGGACACACACGCACACGCACACACAGGCACACGCACAGGCACATGCACACACAAGCACACGCACACACAGGTTATGAACGGACATAATACTAATAATACATTTTATTTAATCGCACTTTACATCAACTTAATGACCTCAAAGTGCTAAAATGTAAAGGATGGACAGGGTGCACACAGACAGGTTAGAGCTGTGATCCTGGAGAGACACAGATAGGAGATGGAGAGAACGACAGGTGGTGAGAGTGATCAGAGAGACAGACAGGTGTAAGAGAGACCAGCATGTGATAAGAGAGACAGAAGGTTGGTGAGATTGATCAGAGAGACAGACAGGTGGCGAGAGATTTGTTTCATCTTCCGCTCTTCAATACCTCCCTCCCTCCCACACACACACACACACACACACACACACACACACACACACACACACACACACACACACACACACACACACACACACACACACACACACACACACACACACACACACAAATAGCCCGACATGTATGCAGCCTCACGTGACAGCTACAGTGATTTCAACACATACACACACACACACCACACTTCAGAAACCAATTCCACACACACACACACATGTCTGGCCTAAATCCTGGGATCAATGACACACCCTGGTTTTGTAGCGGTCATATCCCGGTCTTCAAGAACAAATCCTCAAAGAATACATAATAATTGCCTTACACTTCCTCTACATTAACCTCACTCTACACCTATCTTCACGTGCTTAGTTATATATTTGTACATATGTATCTGTGTGTCTATATATTTCTTTTGTCTTACCAGCTGCGATGATAATGTAGGGATCTTTCATGAGGTTGATCAGCGAGGTTCCTTTCTGGTTCTGTACGGGAAAAATAACGTTTGGGGCTACATTTAGTCTCTGTACAGCGTTGATTGCTTCCTTCCAAAGCGACTTTACAGGTGAGGCTAAGAACTATCCAAGCATACGAGCAATTTTGGAGCAGCTACCAAAAGTATAAGTGGTGCATGAACACAAAGTTCCTTTAAAAATTCAACACCCCTGAAAATGTGTCCTACATTTGAGATGCAATTTGTACTCTAGCTCTTCTCCTGTCTCAGTTCACAGCTGTTGTAGCAATACAGAGGATAGTTGGAGCTCGGCCAGCGAACCAGCAAATGCGTCATGGTGTTTTAAAATCTCTGTATTTGACACTAATAACTGATTGGGTGAGTGACTCCATTATGCGTCTTTGAACCACCTCAAAACCCGTTCACATGATAATCCCCTGTCTCACTCACTCGTTAGAGTCACATGTAGTCCTCTAGGACATGCTCATCTAAGAAATCCCAATCCTAGAAATGAACACATTTTAAATAACTTACAGTTTATTCAGCTGGAGTCAATGTTTAATGTAATAACACCAGGGCATGGTGGATTGTGTATCTTCTATTCCTGACCACAACATCTTTAGTGCATATACATCCATTGAAGGGTTAGCGGCATGAGGATTGTTTGAGGGCTTATAAGCTAATTAGTGAGCATCGCAGGACTCCTCTTAAACCCAGCTGGTTTATAATGAAGAGGAGGTTATTCTACTGGAGTGGAACTTTAATGGAATAACAAAAGGTCACGTTGGTGGGTTGTGTACCTTTCCTGATCCTCTGTCGCAACATACTCACACGGAACTCACCAATTAGCTTAATTAGCCCACAAACAATCTCCATGACACTCGCCCCTTGACTGATGAATACGCACTAACAATGTTGTTCTTTGCAGTTAAAACCCCAAGCTCAGATGTTATGAAAGGTGAAAATTCCTAAAAGTCCACATAACAGCCGGGGCCAATGATGTGACACCTCCACAATAGTGTCTACAAAAGGGTTTGCCTCTCACAACTTATTGTTGTGTGAGGTAACAAAAATGTTTTGATGGCTTCTAGGTTGCAGTATAATTATCAGGAAGATTTAAGCCACAGTTTTTCTTCAAGATTTTGCCGGGATTCAATTCAAATCATTCACCAACGACACAAGTAAAAATTGAGCTGCCTTTAACTTCAGACACACGCTTGAAGCTGTTATTTTCATACTTGAGATCCCAGGTTCAGACATTGAGCTGTTGATTCACACTCACCGTGTGTCCGTCACATACACATTTAAAGGCACAAATTACACACCATTACCACCCTTGAAGCCCCAAGGTCTGTCACAGGCCAAGCATGTGCATCAGTAGGTTTGCAGGCAACAATATATGAGACTCTACGTTTGAATCATCTCAAATGGATTTATGTGATCAACTCGCTAATGCATATGGCAGCTGCAATGATTTCCCTTCTTTATTGAGTCGGAAAATTAAAATTTTGCATCGCTAAATAAGTGTTTTAAGTGAGGCTTGTGGTAGTTCCTACTAGCGAAACTGCCCACCGCTTGAAACACCTTATTGCAGAGAGAAAACACAAAAGGCCTTCAGAAGAACTAGCTCTGACTAGGTGCAGAACTCGGGAGGACAACTCACCTCTGGCTCCACCTTGGTAGGTTGTAGAATAAAGAGCTGCAGAGCTGAAAATGCAGACAAACACTCATTTCAAAATAACACCCCTTGAGACAAAATCCTGCAATAGTCGTAAAGAAAAGTTGACACACAGAGATCATCAATATTCCGCAAGAATGATACCAAAAATAACCTACCTCCATCAAACAGCGCCAGAAAGGCCAAAATGAGAAACGGGGCGGTCTTTCCGACAAACTCGTACATCACACTGCCGAACGGTGGCCCAACTGTGTTAAAGAGAGAGAGGTGATGTTCGTCGATTGGGCCAGGCATTTTAACGTGTATTTAAAAGCCTGCCAGCGTTGTATACACACCTAGTACACCTAGCGCCAGACCGCCCAGGGCTATCCCAATAGCGTGACCCCTCTCCTCATCATCCGTGTAAACACTGGCCAGCATGCCCATCCCTGCACGACAACCAGACAGTCACACAGAGAGACAGCCGTCAGGTATCACCATGGAAGAGATCAGGCAGAGGATTATGCGATTATATTCATCAATTTCTAACATCTACTGCAACAATAGATAAATTGGCGCTAGAATAATAATATGCAAGAATAGACTTCTCGGTCTCGTTTTAATGCAGCCAATCAAAAAACAGTTTCTCTGTGAAGCAGTCCAGGTGGGTTGAGTGAGGAGAAAAGCTGTAGAAGGCAGAGGAATGGATATGGCTGTGGCTATGGCTATGAAGGAGCGACCTCTAGTTGAATGATATGATATAACTACCACCAATTTCTGGTGAACCCTGACCGGGGCTCCTGCGAGAAAGGTGTCTGGTGTACATTGACCCAGCGGTCAAAACTTAATCCCTGGGTGTCAGGTTCTGCATTGATCCAGGGCCGACCCCTGACAAGGCCAGGGACTTCCAGGATGAGACTGGGTGGTAGGTATGGACAGCAGCTAGGAGGGGGGTAGTTTCCTGGGGATGGAAATGTCTTAGGAAAGGGTTCAAAACATGGACATGAGACGCAGCATCCTGTAATACGGGTTTGAAATGGAAGGAACTGTGTCTCCCCTTTAATACTGGAGGACAAATTAGGAAGAGTGCCTCCTCATTTATATACTCTCCTTCATGACCAGGGCTTCCAACAGAAACATGGTGCAGGAGCTCCAGCATGGTCTGACTACTGTGGACATGCTAGGGGCTGCCAGGCACGTTCGAACTCTGGCTTGGTCCTCCAAGGAGAGGCGTTTTCTCGAGTGAGGTGAAGCATGGGGTTGCTTCCTGCCACCAGTGAGGTGCGAGTGGAGGTAATGGTGAAGCCTTTTGGAGGTGCTTCAGTATATAAGAGGAAGCCAGGGAGGAAGTGGATAACGAGATGTATGACCCCACACACCTTTGGGATTAGCCTTGGGGGGGGGGGGGGGGGGGAGTCCTGCCCATTAAGGGTCCTTTACAAGCATAGGGACCTATGCTTGTAAAGATATGTTCGCATAGCAGCAAATTCCGGGAAAAGAGGAGCTTGGCCTTCGATCCAATCACCCGGCAGGAGTATGAACCAAATTCTATCAAAAGTCTAGCCTGCAGGAAAAAGACATCCCCCGACACGTAAATTGCTTTCCAACCCAGGTGTTTGTGATGGTGTGTGATAATGTTTCTTCGAGAGATAAAATGGGGCTCTTGCACTGTTGTGATACTGAGACGATGAATGAAGAAGATCTTGCTCACCAGCCACAGAGGAGCAGGAGGAACCAACCCCCTGCAGAGACCTGGCCAGGAACAGCAGCGTGTAGCTCGATGAGAAGGCAAACACTGAACCACAGCACACACACACAGACAAATCATAGGCATTGATGTCAATGGCCCATACATTTCGTCATTGATAAAGGGTTTTGTTTGTGAAGAGATTTAGCGGCAGACTTACTAATAGTGGAGAGGAACATGATACAAAAGCCAATGAATATCGGAAGCTGGTATCCTATTCTGTAAGGACACAAAAATATGTTTTTTTTATATATATGGCTGAGGGGAAATCTAAACATAAAATTCATGCTAGGTCCCTAAAAAAAGCACTTGGCAGATTTCAGCTTGGGCTTCAGGTATGATTCATATCTTCATAATAAAAACACGGCAGAGAACACGAAAATCTTTAATTGAAATCGGATGTCTAAAATAAGCCAATCTCTGAGGATTCATGAGTGTTTGTACACAGCAAGCTGACATGCATGAGTTGGCTTGAACTGCCCTTTGTCAAGAGAGAAAGATGCTACAGGATAATAGGATTCTATTTTGTGCCTCAATTACAGCATATCTGGTTGCCTGGGATGTAATGGCTGCTTCCAGAGGTGTGCTCTGCCAAAATAACCTTCGTTCATAGCCCCCTATGGAGCTGTAGTACCTTAAGCCATAGCATTCTCTAACTATAGAACTATAGAACCATCACCCTTGGCACTCTATAGAACTACAGAGCCTTAGCACCTTCAAACAAGGCACTCTTTTGAACTTTAGAACCATAACCTGTAGCACTCTCGGGCACGGAACCATGTATTGAACTCTCTCGAACCATGCAACCTTTAATACAGACTTATATCCCTATGGAACCACAGCATTCAGCTATAGCACTGTCTACAAAATAGAGCCATGACACACTTAGCCATAGTACCCTATTCACAATTGAAACAACTCACATGTGACATAGTATTCACATCTCATTAAAACCACGTCAAAGGCACCCTGAACACTGTCTTCAACTACACCACCTTACGTATGGCATGTGACACAGCCATAGCACTCTCCTCACTATACAACCATATAACATTTACCCCCAATACTGTGTAGACCTATGAACCCTTTACAAATATCATGTCTCAATATGGATGATCCTATGATGAACTACCTTTCGAATTAGAACCATAGAGCCCTGCCAACCATAGCACTCTTAAACTATAGAATCTAGATATGTTAGCCATCATATTCCATAGAACCATAGAACCTTCCCCCATAGCACTCTTTGGAGAACTAAATAACCTAGATCCAGTACATCTTCTTATTTAGAACCAAACGATAATTAACCATTGCCCTCTAGAACTATAGAGCCTGTCATTCTAAATAACCTTAAACCTTCACCCCTAGCACTCTAGAACTATAGAACCTAGATCCTTCAGCCATCTCATTCTATAGAGCCATAGAACCTTCACGCAGTAATTTGTCTGTAAAGCAAGCTTTCTATCCTATTTCTTTTCCGAGTTCCTGTTCCAAATCTCATTGTTCAGAACAAAAAATGCATGGCACATCGTATGACTATTCTGTTCTGAAAAGGCTGCACAGAGGGATATCTATGGGAATTATGCAACTGAATATAAAATATTTCTGTGTAAAAGGTGGTAGATTATATTGACATTTATGTTAAAGTTCACATATGTGTCAACATACATGCACGCATGCACAGGCTAAGAATGATCACATGCACAAACACATGCACTCACGCAAGCACACACGCACACACACCCACAAACACACACGAGTCACATGATTGATTCAGTAAGGGGAAAAAAAATCATTTTGGGAATCATTTTGCTCTGTTTGATTCAGTTGGATGTCTGCTGCTGAAACAGACATGACAGTATATGGCCACAGAATAACATTACACAAACATTGTTATTATACACAACATCTGATTATCCTAAACAGAACATAGAGAATGGAGTCTGTTGTTGGTCTTTCTGTCCAATTTCCTGTAGATTTGCCTTCTGATAAGAAGTTTCCAGAATACTGTAAGGAACACTGACTGGCTGACTGTCTGGCTCGGATGGAGAGGATCAGAGTAAACCTTCTCATTCCGTATATTTTGTTAACAAGTCTTTTGCTGTGACTGTAAGCTACAATTACCCCTCCAGGTTACTTCTTTAATTTTTTTTTTTATAAAAAAACATTATTGTCTGGAACACACTACTGTGTGTGTGCGTGTCCGTGCAGTGTGCATCGATAAAGTAAGCGTAGTTTGACAGGCCCTGGTCGTCAACAGTTAACGCCTGGGAGAAAACGGTCATGTTCCAAGAGCTTGAAACCTGTCTTAAGAGTCAGCATAGCCTATTCCCACTACACAGGCAAACGGTGTTACTAGTAATCAATGACATAACACACACAGAAAACGGGACGACAACGGTTTATTCGTGTCATTAGTATTTCTGAACAGTTTGCCACAGAAACACAAGCCTGTGTAAAGTGAACCCTACCTATTGGTCAGTGGCCCGATGAAGGGGTTGGTGATCAGCTGTACAGTGGCCTTGGAGGCAAACAGCAGCCCCACCTTGACGTTCTCATTAAGTAACTTCTTGCTGGAGTTGGGGCAGTCGTCACCGGGCTGGGGTGTCCAGGTCACCTGTGTCGTTGGGGCTGCGGTGTTTGCAATGGAGAGAGGGAGGTTCCGGTCGGAGGAAGGCTGAGCTGTGGTGTTCCCGCCGGTAACCTGAACGGTGTTGTCATACAAGGAGACGATGCTCTGGAAGCTGCCGGGGCCGCTGCTTTGGGGCGCCGGTGTGCTGTTCCTCACCACGGGGACCGGGGTATCGTCCATGGTGTACAGGTAGCTGGGGATGATGGGCACTGGCAAGGCGGGGAACACAATGAGGGGTTCAGTTCATGGCTGTTATAATGTTTAACGCTTTAGGTCCTACTTCTGTTGTTGTCTTTATCTCTTTCTTCCCTTTTTCCCTTTATTCTATTTATTCATATTTAATACTTTATTTGACTCACAACGAAGGAAATTTCGATTCCAAATCAGCATTAGACTTTTTATGACGAGAAAGACAATATTTGTTTGATAGATTAATGGGTTCTGTTCAGTTTATTTGCACAATTACACACATTTCCGGCTCTGCGGTCTCTGATAGGCTATATTACATGTTCGTTTTTGTTGATATAATAAAAATAACCTTCCAGTCTATTATAGATAATAACTATTAGTTTAACCGGGGAAACTGAGAAAATAATCCAAGCCTTCGGCGCCTTTTGATAGCAGCGACGACCCCGCTCTGTCTAATTACACCGCGCGCGTCCGTGCGTAATGGAGCGTCAGATCGAGCTGTTTCGGTTGATTTGTTCGGAGAAAAAAGCACAGACCATCATAAAAACGTTCACAGTTAGGTTCTAAGGAGGCTGTGTCAAAAAGGAAAATATATTTATATTTATCACACCATCAAGGCCATAGTTAACCCTATGCGTAGACGTGCGTAATGAGTCTGCTAATAATGCCTTACAAAAATATTACTAATATATCCGAATGTCTTTAATAATAAGTTATAAAATACCCAATCTTAACAAGGTAGTGCTTACAGATAGAGAGCATGGGTGTCCTAGGCAGATAATTATTATAAATGAACAGACGCTAAACGAACCATGCAAAATAGCCAGTCGTAGTGGGGACAATAAAATGGTCCAATTTGTTGCACAATATCCAATTATATCTCGTTTATGGTGCAAGATTTTTACCATTCTAAGGGCTTAAGATTTCCAAGTGCGCTTAATATTAACACAAACGGTCTCCTCATTTAGATCAAGGGTATCGAATAGGTGAATAAAATGAGGTTCCCTACGTACCGACCACTGTGAGAAGCATGTTGTCCAGAAGCAGAGCGACAAAAACGATGAAGAGAATTAGTTTCCTCGATTGCCTCTCCTCTCGGAGCCATGTTATCAACTTGAGCTGCCGGACTGCGTCTAGTATCCCCATGACTGCAGTCCCCACGGGAGAGAGCGAAGGAGATGTTCGCCCTTTGGAAAATACACGCTTGTCCGCTTCTTTTGGAGACAGAGGGCGGGAGTCAGAAACCTCAAGAGAGAAGCACACCACCTGTAGCATAGCAAACACCATTAGGAAATGTATTCTACCTTAGCCGGATGAAAATGGATATCATAACCTTTGCTCATGAAAAAAAACATTGAATGGGTCTCATAATAGGCCTAAAAAGTTCTGCGTAAAAGTCCACATAAGTTCATGGATTGCAACAAAACATTTGAACGTGTAATGACAGAAACCTGAGGATTTTTTTTTAAAAAAAGAATCTTACCTTACATGCGCACAGGCTTATTCCCTTTTTCCTCTGTTGCACTGACGAGAGACGCATCAGAAGCCGTCCCTACTTGACGGGTCCTTGACGTCATTCAACCTTTGTGTGGAGTAGACTGTTCCCGCTACGCAGACTGTAGCACAATAATAAGCAAAAATTGGCCTTTACGATTGGTCTTCTTGACATACACTGAATCATTTCTACTAATTTCATTGCCCTCCACGTGTATTCAATATGAGATTTTATTTTGTCGCGTCAATATCAGATGACAGCTTTAACCTATTTTTTGAAGTTGGAAAAATGTTTAAAAAGTTCCTATAATTACAGTGGGAAGAGGTGAGATAGATTGATCAATTGGCAGTAGCCAAGCCTCTTATTTTTTCCCTCGAATAAAAAAAGATTAAATAAACTATCAACGGATCAATTGAACATTGGCCATTAAAGTTGACGTTTTTTTGCTTTCATAAATCCGAGTTGGAAGCTTGTGAAGAGCGTGCTGATCCTGTTGCATGACTCAATGGATCCATCTTGCGGTGAGTTATGATCCCTACATCTATTAGATATGTTTTCGGGACAAATTTGTATACATTTGTCTTGACTTGACTATCGGTAACTCTAAGCCCCAATCTGTCCCATACCCAACTATTCATCTATACAAATGAACAGTGTATTTGTGCAAGATTTGTATAGAGCTTTTAAACCAGGCCAACACTGTATATAAGAACTTGTTCTTAATGATCTGCCTGGTTAAATAAAGGTAAAATAAAAAAAACTTTGATCAAACATCAAAAGAGACCATGACGGTAATCTTTCAATTATTGAGGACTCTGCTTTTATGGTCCTCATTGCAATTTCTAAAGGTGAATAAAGCCTAGATCTCTTTGACAAGAAGACAGGAAAAGCAAACCGATAGGAGCATGAATCATACCGTTGTTAATAATGTAGCAAAACAAACAAGAACAATTTTCTTAAGGTTCAATAATATCAGAAGGAGTAGGCTACGTTACTACTCTGTCTCTGAGGATAGTCTCCTAGTGATTTTTAGCAGTGCATTATCTACAGCCATCAAATATGTTGCTCCACAAAAAAAAACGCATCTTGGTTCACTGAAGACACTAGTACCCTGTAGCGAAGCTGCAGAATACTATAACGTAAATAGTGCTCAAATCAACTTGAAGCCCTTTCATTCTGTATGGCATGACAGCCTGCTCATCTCCCAAACTGCATTACTTCCAGGAACGCCTACTTTGCCAGTGTAATCAACATCAATAAGAACTGACTCAAAAACATACTCAGAACGTGGGCTCCTCCCTCTCAGCATCCAATTAATCGAATTATTTGAACACAAAATCTAATCCATTAGTAAAGAATTGATGCCTGTCATCTCCATCTGACTCAGCCAGCACCAAGTGTCCACCCTGAAGCAACCCTCCTGCAGTCCACCAAAATCTCTTTGGCTGAACTTCCTTTAATTTCTAAGGTACTGGAAAGGATTGTAGCAAACCAAACACCTGATGTCACCTGATGACGAACAACCTATTTGAACCATTTCAGGACTTTCCTTTCCACTGAAACTGCTGTGACAAGAGTGACAAATGATCTTCTCACGACTATGGATAGCAATGAAAGCTCTGTTCTAGTGTTGCTTGACCTCAGTGCTGCCTTCGACACAATCGACCATGGTATTCTTCTTCATCGTCTCGACCACATGTGGTCGAGACGATAAAAGGCAAACAGGTCCACAGGCGATGCATCGCCCTCACCCTCCCACACTGCCCTCTCCCACCTGGAACAGAGGAACACCATACTGTGAGAATGCTGTTCATTGACTACAGTACAGCATTCGACACCATTGTGCCCTCCAAAGCTCGCTGTGAAGCTCAGGGACCTCGGGCTCAACACCGGCCTTTGTGACTGGATTCCTGAGCTTCCTGACGGGCAAGACCCCAGGCAGTGCGGATAGGAACGCCACATCATCAACCCTGACTCTCAAGACCGGCGCACCACAGGGCTGCGTGCTCAGCCCTCTCCTCTACTCCCTGTTCACCCATGACTGCGTGGCCAAACACAGCTCCACACCCATCGTGAAGTTGCTGGCGACACGACCGTCATAGGCCTGATCACCGACGGCGACGAGACGGCGTAACAGAGAGGAGGTGAGAGCCCTGACATCTTGGTGCAAGGACAACAACCTCAGCTCAACCTCAGCAAAACTAAGGAGCTGATTGTGGACTACAGGAAGCCACAGGGAGCCGAGCACGCCCCCATCACCATCAACGGGGACGTCAGTAGAGAGAGGTCAGCAGTCTCAAGTTCCTCGGGGTCCACATCTGTGAGGACCTGACCTGGACTCACCACACCGACGCCATCACAAAGACGGCGAGACAAGCGGCTCTTCTTCCTCCGCAGGCGCAGAGGTTCAACATGGACTCAAGGATACTCTGCAACTTCTACAGGTGCACCATAGAGAGTATCCTGACAGACTGCATCACCGCCTGGTACGGCAGTTGCTCGCCCTCAACCGTAAGAAATTACAGAGGGTGGTGAAAGCTGCCCATCACATTACCAGGACGGAGCTGCCATCTATGGAGGACCTCTACACTCAGCGCTGCAGGAAGAAGACTAACCGGATTATTAAAGCCCCTCATCACCCCAGTAACAAACTGTTTCAGCTGCTCCGTCTGGTAGACGCTACCGCAGCATCCGGGTTCTCGCACCACCAGACTAAGGGACAGTTTCATCCACGGGCCATAAGACTACTGAACCTCCTAAGCTACCTAGCTCACCACTATGACACTTTATAACTTGCCACTTTAGAACTTTGACACTTTATACAAGCCGACATCTGGATAAACACGTCTGTTTATATTTTACATTTATTCATTTTGCATTTAGGTCCTGGTCTCCTACTTGTGTTCCTCTTATACACTTACTTTTTATTATTATTATATTTATTTTTTTATTATCGAAGTCTCAGCTTTCCTACTTGTGTTCCTCATATACCTTTACGTTCTCTTATATTGCACTGTTGGAGGAGCCCAAGACTAAAGAATTCATGCCAGCGAGCTGCTCTGTAATTGTTGTGCAATGACAATAAAACCATCTGAATCATGAATCTTGGCATCAAAGGTTCTGATCTTCGCTGGTTAGAACTTCTCACTGATATTATATCCAGTTCTTTGTGATGGATCAGACCTCAAAAAATTGCAACTAAGTTTTGGCATCCACAAGGGTTGATCCTTGGTACACTGCTTTTTTAATGTACAAGCGTCCTTTTGGTGATATATCCACGGCTACGTAATTTGGCTTCCACTGTTATGCTGACAATATTCAAATCTATATTCCTGATTAACTAATCTTGGGGTTACCTAACTCTTCTACGAGAAAGCCTTCCGCGGCCTGGTAAGACCGCTGCAGCCCGAGAGACTACTGACTAGAATGAGAAGATCTGGGCACATTTCTTCTAATCTCACCTCTCGACACTGGCTCACTATAACTACCATATCGGATTTATTTGCAACTGCTGACTGCGTGGCTGGGTGTCAGTGTCTGTATCCTACTGTATGAACGTTTCTAATGGGGTTGATGCATGTTTGTGGAGTCACTAAATAAGCAGTTGTCTGTTTGTTTTATGTGCACCTCACCCTTTCTAATTCATTATTTTGTTTGTTATAGCCTGAGGCTATGGTGAATTGAGTGGATTAATCGGTTAATTGACTAGCGTCCCATCACCATGTACCATTTAATTTTTATTAACTAAATTATTTAAAATCTTTGCTTGTTTGTATGCCATAAATATATGGCCTGTTAAGCCCTTTGAGACTGTACGTGTGATTAAGGGCTATCCAAATAAAATAGAATTTAAATTAAATTGAAGCCACGTATCATTTGATGTCAGTCTATTTGCATTAGGCCTCATAAATGAACTCCACTGTTACCCCCTCTATCAGATGTTATTGAGATAATGGCCCCTTTGTATTGGATAGATAAACTGACATTTGCACAACTCATGGTAAGAATACATGTAGAGACCTAAATAATCGACCTCCAATGAAACATACAGGAGCTTAGACTACTATGATATATGTTATTTCAAATGTTTCAAGTATCCTCGAGGAAACCTCAGGCAGGTATGCAGCTTTTGGCAAATGCAAAAACATGCTCGTGTACGTTCTTTGTGTGTGTGTCGGTTTTCAACTTCATGCTAGTTACACGTCAGTCAGCAGTGGAAACAAGCCAGACAGCGTCTCAAATTTGCACTCAATAGGACCTTGGGAGACCTTTGTTCTTAGGTAAACCATGGCACAGAACTCCAGTGCCTCAGCAAGATTAACACAAGACAAGGCCTCAAGCACAGTGCAGTTATGGTCCCAACTCATAATGACACATCAAGCTATTGGAGATGTCGTCATCAAATCCAAATCAAGACATATTTTAAACAGCCCCCTCCCTCAAAATCCTCATTAATGGTTTCAAACATATTTGACC
This sequence comes from Gadus morhua, assembly GCF_902167405.1. Taxonomy (NCBI): domain Eukaryota; kingdom Metazoa; phylum Chordata; class Actinopteri; order Gadiformes; family Gadidae; genus Gadus; species Gadus morhua. The sequence goes on along the minus strand of NC_044062.1, from coordinate 14,705,353 downwards.
CCTGACCCCATTTTTATGTTAGAAAACGATTGTGACCCGTTGTGTGTCCATTTCCGTGCCACATGTGTTTTTAACCCAATCGACATCTGTGATTGATATCAATGTTGTGAAGTATTTAGCAGTAGCTTGCTCATGGCTTGAAATCCTTAGTTTGCATATGAGGGACATTTACCCTTCACGTCTTGTTTTCAAATCAGAAATGCATCATCAAATATTTAATCAAACAGCTGTAATTATAGGTCGGCACTCTCTTGTGACCCCAGATGCATCTCAGATGAGCCCACCGCCCGCCCCCAGGGCTGGGAACCACTACGTTACTCCATTTGCCAGTACTTAGACTAAAGGTAACCTTCTGATTGGTCCATCATCTCCTGGTCATGCATGGTGACCACATGGCCCCGGCTCATGAAGCGGATGCAGGTGTGGTAGAAACTGACGATGCGGGTCTGGCCCAGCTTAAAGGCCATTGACATGATCGCCATGCCGACGATGATAAACAGCGAGGTGATCATGAAGTACTTGGGGTGTTTGGGCACAATGTCGCCGAAGCCGATGGTGGTGAGTGTGATGAAGCAGAAGTAGTACGGGTCGAAGCCCTCGAAATCTGTCTCCCACAGGGGCAGGATCAGTCCCCCGAGGAGGATGTACGTCACCACCACCAGCAGGATGAGCACGAAGGGCACGTCCAGGCCGTCCATGTTGGTCCCGATGCCCGAGAAGTCCCACATGGCGCAGTCCTTGGGCGGTCTGGGCATGCGGTCCAGCTCGGGGCAGGACAGGCTCCGCAGGAGCGGGCCCCGGCAGAGGAAGTTCTCCCGGGCCAGGATCTTTTCAAAGATCTCCTTGTTGCTGTTGAGCTGCGTCAGCTTCTGCTTGAGGTCTTTTTGGTTCTGGAGGACCTGGCCGATGTCCATGGGCTGGCGCATCACCGCGCCATGGCTGAACACGAAGGTGCCGTCCTCCAGGGTGTGGTGGGTCTCCTCCCACGCCTTCTTAGAGGCCTTGTTGGGGGACCAGGAGCGGTAGCAGAGGGCTTTGCCCAACTTGTGGATGCGTCGGTAGGCACGGGACAGCAGCACAGCCAGGACATCACCAACGTCGCTCATGACCAGAAGCATGAGAGGGATGCCCACCATGGCATACAGGATACACACCACTTTACCCAGCAGGGTGACAGGGTAGATTTCTCCATAACCTAATGTAGAGAGGAGGGAAACTGAGTGGATGGTATCAAGCCTACAGACCACCAGGTCTGAAGGTAGTCTAATCTTTAAAGGCAGTCTTACGTTTAAAGGCAGACCCTTTTTTGTTTGTGTTTGATCATGCATGGCTAGAGGTGATCTTCATTTATATTTGGTATTGCTGCCACCTGGTGGAACATTTCTAGACCTCACCAGGACTTGCATATTTTCCCCCGAGAGTGTAGCAATTTAAAAGTTTGTTTGCACAAAACGGGTCAGAAAATAAGCTTGGCCATTCGCCTTAATGAACACAGAAAATGAATGGATCAAAGAATAAGCAATTATATAGTTTCACAACAAACATCGCAACAACGCAACAAAACTTTTTTTGAATAAGTGCGCTTCTTTTTGCACAAAGAAAACACCGAACTGAACTTCAATAACAATGATTAGATAAATAAAACCCAATTAAATAATTTGATACAATAGGCTTGTAGATTAGATAACGTTAAGTGTCTTCCGGTCCAAAGTGGCTTTCTCTGGTCGCCAAGCCATTAGGCTGCTGCCCAACAATATCACGCAGCCAACTAATGCATCGTTACAAGCGGTTACACTCCTACATGAGTCATCGTGTCATGTATACTTCCCAAGAAAATCCCAATTCAACACTCAATATCAACCATTTCCTACCGACGCATCCACAACCATTTCAAAGTAATATATATAAACTTTTCATTAAAAGCCACAGATCAGATCCAACTTTCTTTAATCAAAATCTGGTGGGCAAGCTAGCTGAGCGATCATCTCGATGTATCATGTTTATAAAGCACGGGTATAGGCCTGTATTCGTTTCACACTGTATCCACAACATAGCCTACTCTCTATTTCTCCTAGCGTCTTTCGCGTCTCAGCTGCAGACTAGATGCTCTAGCGAGGTCAGGGCTGGTGAAGTGAATGCTCCGTGGTCACCAGCAGGCAGGGAACAGCCGCCACCGCACCGGCGGACCTCCCATGACAGCTGGCGGTACTGACACACAGATGAAGCTACAGGGCAAGGCATGTTTACGGCTCGTGTTTCTAATTCGGGCCAATTATTAACAGACTATAATAATAGCCTATTACTTTAACACAGAACCCCGCAAATTGGTGATATTTGTTGCCTGAAGTTTGAGGAAAGCTGACCCTGTTTATCCGCGTGCAGAAGAACTAGCCAAGCTATACAATTTCTTGTTTTCAATACATTAGTTTCTTCCATTCAATAATTGCGGTTGTTTATATCTAAATCGGAACATAATAAAGACCCTGTTTTTCCCTTGAACTCCACCTGTTTGCAGTTCTCAGCGCTATGGATGAACAGGGCAGTGAATATGCGTGGTTAGGCTGCCGCATAGATCACATATTGTTTTCTTTTAACCAACAATTGTGTTGTTAAACTTCAGCCGAAGGCATAGTATCCTATGTATTTAACAACTGGAGCGACACTTGTAATTAACAGCATTATCTATTTCAAGGTATTTAATGTTCTTAAACCCGGTACACTACCGAAAGTGTCGACTCTCATGTCGTGTCAATGTTTTTGACTGAAAAGGGAGTTAAATCTCAACCAAGCATACCTCACTCAGGAAGCTTTCCATCAACTAAATAATAGATGGATCCAGGTGGACTTCCTATTGATTAACAGTTATACTCGCTTCACACACAATTTACTCCAGCACAGCATTAATCGTTCATTTAAACTGCCTACCTTTTAGTGGAATGAAAGAAGGGTACGGTGAGAGCAGCATCCCATGTTTCATTCAAAGCTCATTTACTTTTATTTTGTTAATGCTTGGACTAGTCGATCAGTCGATTCAATTTGATCAAAGGAAACGTATTCATTCCATAAAACCTACTTACCAACTGTTGTGAAGACAGTGCAGCAGAAGAACATGGAGCCAAAGAAATCCATCTTTCTGGATATTGCAGCCAGATGGAGTTGAAGCCTGTTTTTGATATTTTGTTCTAGTTCCACCACCAAATCTTCTTGCGTATGCTTACTGTCTGAAAGGGATGCAGAACCAAGAGTAATAGCAAAAGAATATGCACTGTTATTTTTTATTGTATTTTAAAGGGTTGTAGCTATGTTTAATGCTACTTACTGGTGATGTTCTGTACGATCTGCCCCAGGAACTCGTGGTATTCGTCAGTTGAATTGGGTTCCTTTCGACCTTCAATGTTCTTAAAAAGCAGCGCTCCCAAGGCTGCATATCCGACCAAGGATAGGCTGAGAAAAAGGTGCGGGCAGATCTTCCAGAGGAGCACACAGCATGGAGCTTCTCTGTTTTTGCCAGCCTTCCGTGGGGCCGACATCTTCTCGTGTCTTCTAGAGCCAGATCTTCATTCACTCCCTGCTAATGGCTTTCTGGTCATGGCCAAAGAGACCTATGTAATGGGCTCGGCACAGCCCTCACTCGCTGGAGGCACTAATGGTCAGGCTTCCCAGGATGCCGTGGGCCGCTCTTAAGGGTGTATAGACACCCTATAGGCTAGATCTAAAGTGACAGCTCACAGCTTTAAGACATCATAAGACATTGCTCTCCATATTGTTTCGATTTAATGTTCTTGTTTGTTATCGAGAGATTGGTAAAGCTATGTGGTTGTGTGGTTAGGGGGAGAGGAGCAATGAGAATGACAGGTGCAGGGGCGGGGGGGGGGGGGGGGGGGGGGGGCTCGCCCCTGGGCGTTGAACAACTATCATACCATTGCCCTAGACTGAAGTGTAAAAATTCCCTCCTTCCTGTCTAGCCTATAGTTGACCTCAACTGTCTGTAATGTTTGCATTAGAGTTTTGTCTTTATATTGATCTAAGTTCAAAGACCCACTCTTTGAAATACCAATATCACTTTGGCCGTGGACACAAAGGGTTGCAAAATAATAATTGCATCCGCCTAGAACCAATCTTCCACTGCGCCATAGGATTGCTATAATGTAAGTTCTGGACCGCTGTCAACTTATTCTACTTGAGTCGGTTGAGAATCAAACATGAAGGCCTACTGAGCCTTGTGGAATAATCTTGACACGTTTCAAACATTTACACTCAACTATAAAATATAATGTGCTACAGTGTATTGACATGTTCATTGAAAACACTTGGACGAAATACCCCCCCCCCCCCCCCCCCCACACACACACACACACACACACAAACACACACACACCGCACATTCGTCCTCATCCTTCAACATGGAGTAGTAAGTGGAGGAGGGGAAAGCATTCCCACTGTGGAGTGTCTCCCCTTTTAACGACTGACCACACTCCTACTTGTCCTTGCATCCTCTCTCTCTCTCTCTGTCTCTTTCACTCTCTCTAGCTCGTAGTCTGTGTGGTGAAGCTTGCTTTTGCCCTCATTATACTAAACTTGTAGAAAATCTACTTTCCACTTCCTCTTTCAACTTTTTCAACCTATCATTCCTCCCATTACATCTCACCATATTTGTATTGACAAACATAATCCTAGAATGTATTGTAAAAAATCGAGCTTGTAATCTTAATGGGGCACCCACTAGTGATTAGTCAATATGCACGCATTAGCATCTTCGTTGGAAGTAGCCAAGTAAGTTGTGAAAGTCACTTATCTTTTAACGGTAAATTTACAAAGAAAAAAACAAGAAGCAATTTACCTGGTTTCTGTACAAATTTATTGGAAAGATGTTCAATTCAAAGTCAAATAATATTGTCTCTCATGAGAAAGACCTGATTTAACCTGTTACCTACTCTTTAATTCCACGATCATCTGAAGACTAAGAGAGATGCAATCCTCTTCTAAGTACCCGTTCCCGCAACGGCTCTGGTCCCTGGCGAGTGTCTCCTTGTTGGAATAAACACTCCATATGGCATTCCCCTGAACATAAACACATAAGCTTGCCTGTAAGTAGCCTTCTGCCAAAACAGTGGGTCGGAGAACGCATACAATGATGTCATCCCCTCGGGAAGAGATACTCAATATTCTCAGTCCACGCTTTTAAAGAAGAAAGTTGTTTGTGTTAGAAATTAACCCCATTCATCAGGCAGGTCTTGGCTGGGAATTCGCTGAGAGATGGAACCCAGATGGGTGGTTAAGCTCCCATCTTCTTGGTGGCCTGCAGTTTGAGTGTGTTTGTGTGTGTTTGTTGATGGTCCGGGGTGAACTTCATGGTTTATGTCCAGGGTGTGGACTTCACACAGGAATTGTGTGGTGTTTTATAAATTCTTTTTTGTTTGTGTACATACAGCCATCTTGTGTGTCCCTGATTTGTGTGCGTAAATCCAAATGAGTAAAGACGTATTGTAGTCCATTCCTCGGGGGGATGTGTGTGTGTGTGTGTGTGTGTGTGTGTGTGTGTGTGTGTGTGTGTGTGTGTGTGTGTGTGTGTGTGTGTGTGTGTGTGATGGCTCTCTAGCATGGAAGGCATTATACAGTAAATGAACTACTGTATAAAGTCAAATGAATTGCATTTAATATACAATCTGTGTGAAGTTTTATAGGTTCACGTGTTTGTAGCAGTTTCCTCCCTTACCACAAAAACATGAAAAATAACTATGAAGGTATTTTTGTAGCAAAGTCTAGACGTTTTGCAAAACTACCTGCAAAAAACCCACAGCTGAGACTTGCAGGAGCATATTCGAGCAGTTGTAACGATGGACTGTGCTCCCTCATTAAAATGCTGAATCAACATATCGATCTATATCATTTCATTTGTGAGGAAGTATTTTGCAGATGTGCAACTTCGGATGCATTAATTCACATTTGGGTTTACGAATGCACAAATTTTGTGCATGTTCTCAGATTATGAAACACGGGTGTGTGAATGTTTTTGCACCAACTGCGCTGCAATGATTGTAGCAAAAATGTCAAGTGCATGACTCTTTGAAGTTGTGACGCACAGGATAGGATTTCTGCACCTGTAACACAGACTTGTGAACTCGTAGACCCTATTTGGTGTTTACAATTGTAGAAAAAATATTCACGACTTCAAATGTACTGTTACACATTTGTGACTTTAGTGTACACATACAAAATCTGCAGTTATAGGTGCTAAAGACTTTTGCTACAATAATACCTTCATAAATAACACACATAACCAACACAAGGGCGTTTCCCCTGTAATTGGTTCCCGGGTCGCTGCCCTGCTCCTAGCCACTGGCTTAGGACAAGTACCATTAAGAACACATGTTACACACATGTTCAGGCCAAACATTATACTCACTATTACCTTATTATTGATGGTGCAGATCCTCTGTTAAACAACGAACAGCACCAGAATGGACTTATTCCAGCCACTGTATGTTCTAATCAACAAACAGGCTTTCTGCCTTTTTTCCTGATGGTCAAAGCAAATCAAAATGCAACAGAACGGTTGTGTTTTTTGTTCTTTCTGCATCTGTATGCATCACAAGGATAATACTGCCCATTATTGCCAGCTGTACTGAGAAAACAGTCCCTCAAAGATGTACTGGATACTATTTTCTTTTTTTGTCATGTGTAAAACCACTCAAGTTAATGATAAATGTTTGAATAGCGGTCAGGCGAAGAACAGTAGTTCTGTGGTCGGGGCCTAAGGGGGAGCTCTATGTGCCAACAGTCCTTCTGACTGGCTTTCGGTTCCCCAAACACACCTGTATTGCATGACACATTGTTATTATGTTATGGAATGAGGGTGAAGATACCACTTGTTGGTGCCATTTCTTCCACATTTGAATTTGATAAAAAAGATTTCAATTGAGTTGAAAGGTACAACTCAATTGAAATCCGTTTTGATGTGTTCAAAGTTGTAGGTTGGCGGTAGGTGGTTGCATGGCTGGGACCTAATGTCTTCAAGCAACATTATTAGGTCTATAATCCGATAGATAATCTTTCTAGTCTTTTCAACTTCTTACTGACCATTAATTTGCAATTGCCACAGAATACTGATAAAAACATTTGTATTACTGTAAGGAGATATTTATGTATCTGCTAAAATGAATCGGAAATAGTGATGGTAAAGGCAAAAATAACTGTTATGACTTATACGTTGTCTTGATGCAAATTAACAAAGGCAGAAATGTTCTGCCTCACTGCTCCTTATCCAGCTGATCAGATGACTTCCACACGTTGGAGCTCCACACCAAGGCTGGCTCACCATACATGGACACACAACTGCACTCTCCTCACTGTGAACCTCAAATTACCCTTCAGAAGTCTCCATGAGTGAAGCCAATGGCATTCAAGAGGAAAAAAAATATCGGTTGCACCGTGTTAGGTCCCCTAAGTGGGCTAGGGGTAAGGGGAGTAACATAGACCAGATCGAAAAGAAAGTAGGTGTCAGGTGGTCCGGAGTAAAGGTGTTTATTGCCAACTCGAGCATTTATCTTCAGGGAGACCCACAGGCCAACAAAAGCTATCTCTGGCTTGAAACAAAAAAAAAAGGATCTTTCTAAAAAGGTACAAATACGTTTGCTCATCCTCCCTAGCCTCGATGAAAACAGGAGAAGAAGGGGGAACAAACGGCAGGCCTCCCCTACACGGCTTCCTGGCTCAACCCAAAATAAGTAATGACAAAAACAGAACTGCTAAGCAGTTGACGGCAGCGATACAACAGGCAGCTGGCGACAGCAGGCCACAGCAGACAACGATCAGGATGGGGCCGAGAGCAGAGCGTGGAGCCGATAGCAGAGCGTGGAGCCGAGAGCAGAGCGTGGAGCTGAGAGCAGAGCGTGGAGCCGAGAGCAGAGCGTGGAGCCGATAGCAGAGCGTGGATCCGAGAGCAGAGCGTGGAGCCGAGAGCAGAGCGTGGAGCCGAGAGCAGAGCGTGGAGCCGAGAGCAGAACAGAGAGCAGTGTGGCGAGAGCAGAGCATCTGCCATGCAGCTCCTCTCTATATACATGGAGCCGAGGGTCTGGAGCTAGAGGCAGCATACACAAAAGTACCTTAGAAACACATGGGAATGTAACACCCCCACACACAAAAAACAACCCCCACTGGTTATCAAGCCGTAGCTGCAATACAAATCATACACATTACCAAACCCTTGAAAGGGCATCCGCTACCACATTATCACAGCCCCTCTTGTGAGAACAACCCCTGGTTCTCAGAAGTGGAGCACGCGTCGTCCTTTAGACAGGTCACACCTCTCTACATCAAAGCCTCCTCTGACTTATGCCGCTAGCTGCTGTGCGTCGCTTCATAAGCAGTCAGGTTCCTCATATCTCTTCATAAGGAACAGTCGGGTTCCTCATGTCTCTTCATAAGGAACAGTCGGGTTCCTCATGTCTCTTCATAAGGAACAGTCAGGTTTCCTCTCTTCATAAGGAACAGTCGGGTTCCTCATGTCTCTTCTGATGCTAGTCGTTGTCTGCTGTCGCCTGCTGCTTGGTTGTATCGCTGCCGTCAACTGCCTAGCAGTTCTGTTTTGTCATTACTTATTTTGTGTTGAGCCAGGAAGCCGTGTAGGGGAGACCTGCCAATTTTTTTATTTATTTTTTTATTTAATTTTTTACATGTACTCCAAAAATGGATCTGGTACTGGGAAAGTTTGTAAGATCCCGGAAGAGCCCCCAATTTTGTTACGTCCCCTAAGTGGGCTAGGGGTAAGGGGAGTAACATAGACCAGATCAAAAAGAAAGTATGAGTCAGGTGGTCCAAAGTAAAGGTGTTTATTGCCGACCCCCCCTTGAGCCGCAGCAGCTCTGCTTAATCATAAACACAGGGATCCCAGGAGAACAGAGGAAGGGAATGGGCGCCCCCTGTTGGCGCTCCCTGGGGCCTTGCATCATGGATGAGACCGGTTGACCAGAGGGAAGTGTGTCTGGGATGTGTTCATCCTGGAAGACAATAGATCTCTTTATTGGGCTTGGCAGGAGCCTTGTCAAAGGTGATTGTGAGGAAGGGTATTTTTTTGGTCTAAGCACACAGAGAACTGCATTCAGGTTCTGATTTCATAGTTGGTGTATTTTGCTAATGCTGCCATCTAAAAAAAACATGCACGCAAGCATCTATGGTTGGGTTTTTGATACTTTTAGAGGATGGGGACCCAAACACGCAATAACACACATGAGCTTTATAGGTCTACTTAAAGACCAGACTCTTATTTTAATTAATTTGAAGGGGATTGTTTACTAGAGATGTCCGATATTATCGGCCCACCGATATTATCGCCCGATATTAGCATAAAAATGTAATATCGGTCAATATCGGTATCGGATTTTTTTTTGCCTTAAAGGGACTCTCCACCTTTGTTGCATTTGAAATTACAGCACATTCAATCATCCCGCCTTCCTCCAATGCCCCCCCCCCTAAGCGTATTTTTTAGAGTACAAAACTAAGCGTTATTTTTTTTTGAGTACTGTAACGACCTCGCCGGTGACATAATGATGTCGAGTCATTAGTAGTTGAAGGTAGTTTTAATGAACCAAAACCAGGTCACTGAAACCCGTAACATTGTAACCAACGGCAGAAAACCGACACAAAACAAACCCCGGTTACCCCGGCAACCCCCAACACGGTCTCACTCGCGTGCAGGCCCCCACCCTCCTGTTCTTCCAAGGCCCTCCCCCAGCTGACCTAATGATTCGCCCCCACGCTGATTGACAAGAAGAACATTACAATACATGCACATAGAACAACTGGCATAGCGGACAACGAAATATAATGTAACACATAACACAAACTATTTAACTGTCCCAGGGTCGCTACAGTACAAAAGTTCTAGACTCCCATGGGTTATGTTTAGACTCCCATGGGTTATGTTTAGACTCCCAGGGGTCATAATATCTACCAGGGGTCTAGTAAACAAGAAATTTAGCAGGTGGCTCACTGTAATTTTATGGGCTTCGTGTGATACCGTTTTGAGGCCCCATGTTGAAGGACAGTGGTCCCACTGAGTATAAGAAAGGTGTATGAGCATTACAAACAGAGTAGCGGGACAACGTAGCGTCTGAGGCCGAAATGGGTCCCCTAATCGGACTGAATGGTGCGGTTGGGTGCCAACGGTCCGGAGGTCTTCCTGTAGCTCCAGAGTAGCGGGACAACGTCGCATCTGAGTCCGAAATGGGTCCCGTAATCGGACTGAGTGGTGCGGTTGGGTGCCAACGGTCTGGAGGTCTTCCTGTAGCTCCAGAGTAGAGGGACAACGTCGCGTCTGAGTCCGAAATGGGTCCCGTAATCGGACTGAGTGGTGCGGTTGGGTGCCAACGGTCTGGAGGTCTTCCTGTAGCTCCAGAGTAGCGGGACAACGTCGCGTCTGAGTCCGAAATGGGTCCCGTAATCGGACTGAGTGGTGTGGTTGGGTGCCAACGGTCTGGAGGTCTTCCCGGAGCTCCAGAGTAGCGGGACAACTTCGCGTCTGAGGCCGAATCGGGTCCCCTTGTCGGACTGAATGGTGCAGTTGGTGGCCAACAGTCTGGAGGTCTTCCTGAGGCTCCAGAGGAGGGTAACTCTGTGAGTCTGAGTCCGAGATGAGTCCCCTAATCGGACTGAATGGTGCAGTTTCAGTACGCCGTGGACCACTTTGGTCTGCCATCGTCAGTCGCTACGGTCGCTACTCGCTACTGCCTGCCGTGGAATCAAAACAAACCCTCTAGTTGAGGACGCGCCTTGATGACGCGGGCCCGAATGCGCCACAAGAAGCAGACGGAAAACCTTATATATCCATGCAGCAAACAGACAGGTCTGTCGGCCAATAAGGTCATTCGGTCCGAAGAATTTTATTGGTTGAAGTTTTCACTAAATATTATGAGAGTAAAATAATTGTTTGTTTTTACTCCTGGTGGGTCTGTCTTGCATATTAGAGTGTTATTACCTTATTAATACCAATTTAACCTTATCCAAAAAAAGTGTAAAAATGCAACAAAGGTAAGAGTCCCTTTAAAACCGATTTATTTTTTATTTTTTATTTATAGCTCAAATAAATGTTTTCAAAATTGTGCAGTACAGTGCACAGTGCATTGTAATTGACTCATATTTGTGCATTTATTCAATTAAGGTTATTGAGTTTTAGTTAAAGAAACATACTGCTATGTTGCACATAGTTGTTCAGGTACAATGTTTTATCATTTGTGAAGTCAAGTTTGCCCTATTGTTGTGGGCATTGTTCAAGATTATCTCAGGGAGAGTGTAATCCAAACTGTTGTCTGAGACCATTAAAAAATAAAAATAAACATGGCACTTTTCCTTAAATTAAGTTGAAGTATTTTTCTTATTTTGCACAGACAATGTTAACATTTGGAAAGCCTTGTTGCATTCAAGAATGCATCCAGTGGGGCATCACAATAACATTAAGCATGTTGTGTTAATTCCACAACAGGAGATATGTAATGTTACCTAAATTAGGTTTGAGGAAAAATAAATAACCCAAATATCGACATCGGTATCGGCTGATATCGGAATCTAATATTTAGAGTTGGACAATATCGCATATCGGATATCGGCAAAAAAGCCAATATCGGACATCCCTAGATTTTACCCATTTCTTTGAATGCACACTAACTAGATAATCACCAAGTGTGTAGTTCATATTCTCCAAGGCTAACTTTACAAGGCACAGCCAGAGTGCACACAAAGCTATGATCAAGGCCTTTTCACTTTCACTGCCAAGTTCTCTCGACGGCTCGGCTTCATTGACATCCAAGATCTTATATGGATGGATCCCTGAGGGAGTTGATGACGTGCGCTCCTCGCTCGGGCCTGAGCATGGCCATGAAGCCTGTGTGTGTGTTGATGTCATGACCGGCCTCCACCGAGTGCGTTGTCGGATCGGCAGGCGTCAGTGTGTTGGGGAAAGCATCAGGATGTGCGTATGTGGAGTCGATCGATGGACAAATAATGTTGCCGGTTCGACAGACAGATGGTGGTTATGGCACGGTTTAAAAAATATATTTTCTGAATTCAAGTCAATATTAAATTGAAATTATTCGATTTTGATGCAGAACATTTCAAGATAGATCAAAGAAAATGCCTTGAACAGTGGCAGTGAAGAGAGACAGGGCAAGAGGTTGAAGAAGAGAGGGAATGACGTGTCATATGACCACGGGGGAGATCTAACCTGGGTCGCAACAAGAACACAAAGATTGATTTCTTTATTAAATGCATTTCCCCTTGAATGCTTGAAGCTTAATCCTGTTAGTCACCACGTGGCCAGTCTTTGGTACTTCAACTTGCATTAATTTGGGATAGTGTGTTGGGTCATTTTAAATAAAAATACATTAAAGGTACAGTGTTTAGATTGGGGAAAAAAAGAGTTTTAGGAGGGGGGGGGGGGGGGGGGTGTGTTCCCATGGCATGATCAATGTGTGATTATTTTTAGTACAGTGGTTTTTGCAGGAGGCTATGTTTATTCACAGGTTTGAGCACTCAAAAATATCCCTTTGTGCGATTTAAATTATTGTAGCTTTTCACCCAACGGGAATACCTACTGGCACCTTACAAATATAGCTCACTACAGGACACTGTAAGTGGTAGGAAAGGGAGTCACCGCTAGTTGCTACACAATTCTACAAACTGGGCCTTTAATGTTACTGCTTTAAGGCCAATTCTTAATGTAAACATACATTTTTTGTAATAATTCAACAAGTTAGAGGGGTCATTCTACAAGCTAGATCATTAGTTCTCTGAGAATGTCTTTTATATCTAAGCAAAATTGGTATTTTATCAAATTATCCAGAATATCACAAAATTCATCGCGATACCCAGCCGAAGTGGTGGTTAACATTGAGATTGTTTGTGGACCTACAAACACACGTTAACACTACAGTTAATTGATTCAGTCAGCTCATGATTTTAATGCGATGTTGCTGTCACCGAAGAATTTACTGAGGGTGACTAGCAAATCCGAAAAAGAAGCTGCTCCATCCCAGGAAACCACAATATATATATCGAACTGCCGATGCACCTATATTTTGAATATTGGCCGATATATCGTTATTGGTAATTTTGTAACTCCCCAATTTTGGGATCAACCCCTTAAATCCAGTATCGTCGGGCTCTGAAACCCAGTCACATTTGGCTGACATTCAAACACTGTAACTACAAGACTAGGCTATCCTGCCAGTTGTCAACATTATATGAATATTCAGCTTGTTAGAATCTGAAATCTGTCCTGCTTTCGCTAGTCGATAGCAGCATTGGCCGATAGTCTGCGTTTCTTCTAGAGACCATTCACCTCACACACTGCTGACACTTGTAGGTCCTGGAGCCGGTGTGGATGTTGGAGTGGCGCCTCAAGTACTCCTTGGACGCGAAGCACTTCCAACAGGCCTCACATATGAAAGGCTTCTCTCCTGCGAGGAGGAAGACGACGGCAGGGGAAATGTTTAATTCTTTCCTCACACAAAGGTATGCACCCGCAGAGAGTGTTGATACACCATCTGGATGAGAATAGAAGATTACCCCTTTAATGATCAACATGCAGTTCAAGTTTGGTATTCAACAGCGGTGGTAAAAGTACAGACATTCTTTACTGAAGTAGAAGTACAAAAAATAATGACTTGTAAAAGTAGAAAAACTGATTTAACTTCTTAACTTAAGTAAAAGTGGAAAAGTAAAGGCTCTGAAATGTACTCTAAGTAAAAAGTAGGCCTCTGACAGATTCGTTTTTTTAATGGAAGCAACAGACTCGAAACATTAGGATCCAAATGAGAACCCAATTCACGTCTTATTAAGCCTTAAACTATTAAGTTTGAAATTCCCTTATCTCTACGGACTACCTTGTACCAGGCAGAAAACTTTTGGTGCCGGGAGCCCGACCTAATCTGCAGAGCAAATGAAACATGAGCTAGCGAGATTCGTCAGGGTCCCAGGCTAAAGTTTTCAGAGAAAGTATCGATAATCAGAGTGTCCATGGGGATACTAACAAGATGCTGGTTGTGGACCACCGACCCGACAGTAAGAAACAGTCGCACAGTGTGTACTGCAGAGGTTTGCCTTAACTTTAAAAGTCGCCTAGTGGGTAGGATGCTTAAGCTACCTGCTCAGGGTCGGCTAGGCTACCTAGGCTAATGAGCATGCTCATGAAGGCCCGCTATCGAGCCTGGCTATCCTAACGTTCCTCCCCTATGTATACATTATATTTTGATGTTCGTGGAGAATTATACTTGAAATTACCCCAAAACGGATAGTATATTTTATGTACGATTACACCTGAGAAAGCGATTAAGTTCAAAATTGTTGGGACATAATATAATGGGACCCAGGATTTTTTACTGTATTCGTTTAAAATACTACAGTAAAAAAAATGGGTTTTCTCTGAGGCTAGAGTGGTCCATCCAGTTTTGATGTTATGCAGAGAAAGATAAGTGATGCATCAAAAGAGCATGTTGTAGAGTTAACTTCGTCCCCACAGAACCCTCAATCACACAGCCCATCAGGACCGCTCTAGTACCGTTCCAGTACCCCGCAGACCAAACCAGCCATTTTTCCTTTGAGCTAAAATTAACCTATTTTCTTTTAGCATCAGTCATTATTTTGTTGTGTCCAAAACATTTCAAATGGAGGGAGGCGAGACGTACCTGTGGTCTTAAATTGCCATTGCAAAGATTCCAGTTTCTTTCACTTTGGCGACAAACAGAGCTAACCCTTAATACTACAAAGACAAGGGCATTCATATTTAGGCCATAGGCTCAATCACCATTGTGGTAACTCATTTGGTGATAGATATTGACTTAACTGACATTTATTTCCATGAAATCTTCAGGATTGCCACTTATTGATCAAAAACATCAACAATGGACCCATTTCCCAAAATGCTCTATTACATTGAGTGCTTACAGGTGTGGTTCAGTTTTGCATATAGAGTGACAAATGTAAGTCAGGGTAGGAGTATCTACAAGACTTGACGCACGCAAGGCAGACTAGGTCCCTCCGGTGGACAGAGAGGGGTGTCATGCCAAATTTGTACCGGCTGCCAAATTTGTACCGGGCGCGTCATCCATACGTAATCCACTCCAAATCTGCCTGGCAACAGATGATCCCTTCGTCCGTTGCCTGGCAACGGACGATCGCGTCGAATGACGTGAACATTCGCGAACCTTCTATCTAGCGATCCGTTATCTGTATTGTGCTATTTCGTCCTTGACCTGCTTTAAACACTCAGTTTACTTGCTACATTTGATTAAACAATTAAATACAATACAAATATAAAGTAAAAACAAGTGTTATCTGTATTGATATCAACATCAGTTATTAGACCGTCACACGGAGCATGCGCAGTTGGATTGGCGCGCTGCATGTTGATGTCTGTTCCAAGATACATCGTGTGTTTATTAAGGAACCCAACAAAAAATTACATTACTAGCGATCCGTTAACTGTATTATGTTATTTCCTCTTTGGCAACATGAGCGCGAATGTTTTTTGAAACCTGCCCGGCAACGGACGACGCGATCATCTGCTGCCATGCAGGTTTGGAATGGATTACGTATGGATGACGCGCCCGGTACAAATTTGGCAGCCGGTACAAATTTGCATGACAGGGGCACTGAGCTGTGCGACGTCGACGCAAAAATTCGTCGACGTCAAATTTCTCCGTCGACGATTTTCGACGGAGAAATGGACGAAAGTCACAATAAAGGAAAATGTCCTCGCACGAAATCATCAAAGGTATGGAAATACTTCAAGTAAAGTCCTAAACGGAAAGGTGTTGTGATTTGCACTCTTTGCCAAATGGAGTTGGCATATCACAAGAGCACGACAGCAATGTTGGAGCATCTCAAACGAGAAAGTATCTCGTGCGCTTGAGAAAGTATCTCGTGCGCACGAGAAAGTATCTCATGAGCACGGGGAAATATCGTGCGCATATCACTGGCAGTGTGTGTGTGTGTGTGTGTCGTCAGCGAGTAGGTGGACGAGCGAGGAGAGCGAGCGATAGCGTGCGTGTCAGTCTAGTGAAGTAATAAACGAGGCCGGTTGTGTGTAAGAATAAAGTACCCAGCCTGTCAAGAATCGGTGGCCGCTTCATTCCATCATATTCCGACCTATAAGCAGACTCAATGTCGGTCAAAGTGAAGGGTCATGCCCCCGAGAGAGCATCGGCCCTGGAGGGAACGTATCACCTGTGCTCCTCGGTCTGGGAGCCGAAAGCAGGAAAGATGTAACTAACCATCTCGTAGTTGGAGGCGGAGCGCAAGAGAGTATACGCACACATTTTTTTCATGTCCCTTTACGGGTTCCGTATTAAATAAAGTATATTAGTAAGATTTTTTTGGTATTTATTTGAGACACATTTCTTTATTAATCGAGCAACAGAAAAATAGATAATCGTCCAATTAGTCATTAGATTAGTCGACTAATCGATAAAATAATCGCCAGATTAATCGTTTAATAAATAATCGTTTACCCCCAGCGCTGTGCCTGAAATGGATTTTTGTGGCAACACAGATATTTCCTTAGCCTGGCACCGCCGCCCACCTACCGACTTCCGCTCAATTTTCATTTCACTTCTGTAGTCTGGGTCTGCTTCATATGCATGGGTTCCTTGGAAGCCAGATTTTTGGCGGTTCAATCAGCGAACAGAGGGAGTGGCTGAGAACGATGACGTCGAGGTCGCGCGCCAGTTTCAGTTGTAGTCAGAGGAAGACCTGGAAGACAATGGAGCAGGATACGAGAGAAGCTATTCGGTCTGTTGTGGGATCGCTGCCGAATATCGATCAATTAAAGTCGGAGCAAGAACAAGCTTTGCTGAGTTTTGTTGGTGGCCATGATGTTGCTTCTCCCCATCGGGTTCGGGAAAAGTTTGATTTTCCAGCTGGCTCCGTTAGTGGTGAAGGAGCCGGTCCCGTCGCATGACATACGTCACGACCAAACGCTATGCGATTGGTTATGGCAGATCCAGAGTGGCACTGGGCAGATCCAATCAGTTTAAAACTTCGACACCCGCCTCCAAGTGAGTGAACGTTTGTCAATTGGGCAGATCCAGACCTTCTGTACAATTGAAATGAAGTACGATGGTCAGGTAGGACCAGGCTAGTATTTCCTCCCCATATCCGGTCTTTCCGGAAGACATATAGGTGATAAAAGCTACTCTCAGGCGGCTTTTAAAGTGTTTGGAGACATATAGGTGATAAGAGCTACTCTTATCACCTACAGTAGACCACAATACACTGGAGGTTAGTACAGCGTAGAAGAGTACAGTGCAGTGGAATAGAGTAGAGTGGAGTGTAGTAAAGAACAGGAGAGTAGGTTACATGAGAGTATAGTAAAGCGAAGAAGGTATAGCCTGCGTTAAAGAATAGTAAGTATAGAAAAGAAGAGAAAACTCTGTCCATCCGTCCGTTCTATGGGGAGGGAATGTGATTAAAATGAAGGCAATCTTTTGTGTCATTTCTATACAGCCGACAGCTCAAAAATAAATGTTATCAGTGTAAAGAGTGACTATTCCAAGTCTCTGTATCTCTTTAGACTATCTTCTGCCAACTGCTGTGACGATTGTTGTAGTCGTGTTACAAATCTATTGTGATCCTCTTAACCAACGTACGGTGCATTAGAGTCCAGTATAAAATCTAGAGTGAAAAAGTGTAGTATATTTGAGCTCTACTGAACAGAAGAATATGTTGATCAACAGAGGGACCTTTTGAATTAATAGGGCCTTCTACATTCTTCTACAATAATATAATTATGGCCTACAGCAAACAATCTTTCAGTATAATCTTTGAGAATAGAGTAACACTCTTTCTAAATTGTTTAAAAAGCACACGCACTAAGAACATGCCTCTTCCAGCTTAAGTATGTTACCCACAGAGCCCAATAGGGGGAGGTAGAGTCTATGTGATGAAACACTCCTACCGTGGAACACTATAACAGAGACATATACTTGTTTAACAAGTTTTCCTCATGTTAAATTCTCGCACTGCTGCAAGCATGACGATGATAATATCATATGTAAGAATATCCAATACACATACATTGCACTCAATCTTTAAAGAGTCACCTGTGCAACAGACTGAACAAGCTGCGTCTACAGACTGGCTGGAAATTAACTATTGGAAGTGGAACCAATGAACTGGTTCATAAATAGTATGCATACATACTCATGTACACAAACCTACATGTACATACATACATAGTATATATACGTGTTGATACTCATGCATACATAGGTACACAAACATACTTACACAGACAAACATACATACTAATAGCTTAACATACTTATACAAACTCATACATTCGTGCATATATGCAAACATATTATGTACAAATAAGTATACATATGTACATACGTATAAATAAAATACATACCTACCCACATATTGTATACATATATACATACTAATACACATGTATACAAACTCATACATACGTACGGACACAAACATACGTACACACAAACACATACATAGATATTAGTACGTATGCATACGTACATATGTATAAATACGTACACATGGCTAAACATATGTATACCTTTGTACAGAAACATATGTTAACGTACAGAAACATACGTCACATACGTATGCATACATACACATAGGTATACATGCATACAGTAAAATAAGTACACATACATACGCATACATACACATAGCTAAACATACGTTTACATACCAAATCATATATGCATTCTATATACTGTACGTATACACATAGGTGAAAATACGTCCACATACGGGAACATAATGTAAGCATACATAAACAAACATATGATCACACGCACACATAAGCATGTATGACTTCCACGTTTTCTAGTTTATTATAGGACATTTTAATACAACGGTAAACCCTGACATATCTTTAATAGAAGGCCCACTTGGCTGATCAAGATATCATATCAGGAATCAAAACATTATTATTATTATTATTATTAATAATAATAATGTTATTAGCAATGTTTTCCAGTTAAACTTTTTTCCGTGATAAAAATTAGTTTTCTGATTAATAGAAAAGCGAGGTCGTGCAGCAGAACCTTGCCTGGCACACTACACGACAGCCTTCAATTTAATAATTTGGCATAATTTCTAAGAATACATTACAAAAAATATTAAATTAATGAATCGATTGAAAGTATATTGAAAATATGGCTTTACCGCAGAAGTTCTCTGAACATTTTCCTTGGAAATAATGCAACCTTTTCATTCAACTCACATTGTAGTAAGAGGGTGAAATATGTATAACAATCAGTGCATGATTGATTAAAATATTAGACAAAGGAACGATTGACTGTGTATCATGGATTCTGTTAGTTAACTCACCCGCTGTCAGAAGTGTTGTAATGAATGACATGACATTTCAGACTCTATATCTTTGCACAACTTCACAGTTTATCCTCACTTGGAACGCACGACAACCATGCCAGAGTAAAAATATGGTAGGAAGGTTGGATCATAAGAAGTGCTTTTAACCTCTAAACGCTCTGGTGGTGCAGTGGAGTACCGGCTCGTTGTTTTTTCTTTAAAGTCACCAAGGCTCCCAAGGGCATCTGTGATGTTAAGGAGGGATGAAAAGGATTTTAGCTGCGGAGACTCGCCGGGACTGAATAGTATTTTCCCTTGGTCGCCAGCAACATTAACCCTTAAAGTGACAGGTCAATGACGCTGTCATTTTTTTACTCGTTAGATTTACTGGCAGAAAACCAAATTTGAAAAAGCATCTTTTGAATGTTTTTATTGTCGTTTCCTGGTGAATGCGATGGCCTGTAAACCGCTGGTCACTTTTCATCGCTCACTCTTTCGCTAACAAAAAGTTTTCCCTTTCTCTCCTTTTGCCTCGCACTCAAAAAAAAGTTTTGTGCAAAAGGTGCTCTACTGGAATGAAAAGCTATAATAAGCCGTGCCAAGTGGCAACAGAAGGACAGCGGTTGGAACACCATCACATATATTCCTCTGGAGGTCTGCCGTGAACGACATGCGCATCGGGTTCTGCTTATTGGCCACAAAGTGCTGCTACATTGATTGCCCAGAATCACTGGAGGGAAAACGTGACTATATAAAGGCCCGATGGAATATGACTATTCGGTTTCCCTCAATGTTTTCTGCAGAAATACCCACATAATCGGCGCACGTTGTGGATTGGACCCATCGCTGTCCTGGAATAGAGGTGAGGAGGACTCTCTGTACCAGTGCAAACTGCACCTGACATTTCACATTAACGTGTAGTCATCTCAGCAGGCACTTCTAGAGTAGTAGTTATGTGCATAATAGCCACATCTGAGAAGTAAAGAGACAGCACATCTCCACAAAGTGTGAACTAAACATACCAAGTGTACAGGTCACTTAATGAAATGTTCTCCTAAGAGGTGGGACTTAAGATTGGAATACAGGAAAGAAACATCGTGCAAATACTTGGGCTAACCTGTTAATCACACCACATCTTGTTCGGTACGTAGCAGACAAACTAAAAGTGCCCGAAGCTAATATGGTCGAGTCGTTAGGAGGTGTTCATGAAATTTGTGGCCCCCAGGTACCATCCCCTCTGTCAAGCCCCGCAGCTCAACAGCACCATCCATCTCGTCCAAGTCGCCGTCCGCCTAAGGCGGTTCTGTCTCCTCGACAACGACATGCTTCCCCCATGGATCTCGAGTCACATGACCCCCTAACCAGGTTGATCGTCAAGGACCTGGGTCCTTGACGTTGATGCTTATATATTTCAGACTCTACGTTCCACATGAGTAGTTGTAATAAATATGACTGTTTGATAAGGCTAACTGAGGAAAGTGAATGGTGGAAAGTTACAGTGAAGAATAAGGCAGGGGAGATGGGTTATTATCTTATTGACACCATAAACCAACACACACGTCCGGATGGCATTTAACTTAATGTAAATGATTTAAATGGTTTTAGGATGTTAAAGAACATAAAATAAAAAGGTGGATAAAATCTCGGTTAGGTATAAGCTGAGTAACCATATAGTCATGCAATTTATAAATACAATAAGCCTATGTAATCTGAATACAGAACCTTGTGCTGATATCCATTGGGATAAAACAACATAATGCTATATCACAGGGACGTGCACAGGAATTTTGAGGGACTGGTTGCTCTGACCAGAAAAAGGGCAGCCCCCCCCCCAAAAAAACAGCAACTCAGAGGCTTTATGAAGGACTTGAGAATAACAGGGTCTTTATTAATACATATTACAAATACGTAAAACACTGAAATACATGCACTCATTCACCCTAACTCCTAATAATTATAACGCCAGAAAAACCTGACTTGACAAAGAACATAACATGAACACAAACATAATTGAAAACAATATCCTATCAAGTCACTGATACGTTTCTTCAAATTTACCTATAAAAATGCAAAGCTTCAAAGGAGGATTTCTGAAGATTTTAATTAATTTCATAAAAGGCAGTCGTCTCACAAGACAACTGCGACAATCCCTTTGGTCTAGCACTAGGCAGGCTATCATGGAGCCTCAGATGCGGTTTCGAGTGCAGCTACATAAACAGAGTTTGCCCTCCCCCTACTTACTTTCACTCTCGGTGCCCGAATGGAAGGGAATGAGGCTAC
The DNA here is from genome assembly GCF_902167405.1 of Gadus morhua. Taxonomy (NCBI): domain Eukaryota; kingdom Metazoa; phylum Chordata; class Actinopteri; order Gadiformes; family Gadidae; genus Gadus; species Gadus morhua. Next base: position 14,683,738 of record NC_044062.1, on the reverse strand, counting down.
GTTTACTTTATGAAATGTTTCCAGTGGCAATTTTTTTTTATCTAGGCCTACATGAAATTCTGCATCCATCCATTCTACGATTTAAAAAGTATTTTTCTTTTTTTTTACTCGGAAGGGCGACATGAGTCGAGGAGGGCTATGGGGTGCAGCCTTTGGTCATAGCCTTGATGAACAACTTGGTGAGGGGGGTCATGTGATTCAAGGATGATTGGGTGAATGGAGGACGATGGAGTAAATCAAGCCGTCGTCGTGGAGATAGGACCAACAAGATAGGCAAACAGCCACTTGGATGAGCTGCATAATGCTGTTGAACCGCTGTGCCGGGCAGATGAGACAGTTCCTTTGGGCACTACCCACCTGAAGGTTTTCAACCGAGTGGGAAAATCGCTGCGTTGTACATGGTGTCAGTGCACAGTTTCCTGGAGATGCAGTATGTTGATGGATGGGCCTCTTTGAGTTTTAAGCAATCAGTGAGGATCTGGAACTTGGATGTCTCTGGCATCTTAGGGTAGGATGTTCTCCAGAGCTACTTTGAGCCCAGAGAACTCCCAGGGACCCTCTGTAGGCTCTCTTCTGTTGTGGATATATTTGAGAACCTGGACATTGTTTAGGCGAGTGGTAGAGTGCTTTGGTCTGACTAGGGGACCAAAGCACCGACTAGGTTGTTGTGACTTCTCTCGGGGGGCTCTGTTGTCTCTGCCTCCCCATATGTTTTCGGCCATATCGTTGATCCGTCAGAGCAAAATAGTAGGGCACTCCCCTACCTTAGTTTATTGGCTGATACTCGTGTGTGAAGCAGCTTCATGGAGTGTTTATCCCTTAAATCTGTGATGTCTGACAGGACGTCATCGTACTGCGTTCTTCATTCTGGCGAGTTTCCCTGATGTCGTTCTTTTGGTCCTCAAGTGGCTGGCTAGACGCATCTCTCGTCTCGTTCTGAAGCCGGGATCTTCAGCCTCAGGACCAGGATATGATTAATAATAAAAAGAGCCATGAAATCCTGCAGTGCTCCTGAATTTGTTGCCACTCAACTACAATAATAAATTACTATATATCTCACTTACTAGCTTAATTTAGCCTCATCTGAAGCTACAGGCAATAGATTATTTGTAAAGTGCCTCATTCTCCTGACAGTTAAGTTCTCTCCCTCTATTATTTGAGGGTTTAATAGTACTTATGGTTCGCCCTCTCCATTGATTCCAGTGACCTTTTGTCTTCATTATGCAAAGGAAAATTCAAACTCATGTTTTCCACTTTGTTCCACTTGATTTTCAATGTTGATGGACGTTTAATAAACCAAAATCTGTCCTGTTTTATAATTTTCTGATTTGTTTTTTATTTGACTGGAAAACAAATTATAGTGGCTGAACCCATGTTGAACAACTTTTTTAACTCCCCAAAGGTCATCTTGCACAGGTGAAGCATAATCATGTGACTTTGACCTTAAGTTTGTTTATCTTTGGCGTGCTCAGAGAAGAGAAGAAGAACAGCATTTCTGTGATTTTAATATCCTGCTAAATATGTTCAGTATTCTGTTAAGCCTGTGTTGAAATAGAAAACTACAAACATCTTTGACTTTTGACATCCCCATTGAGTGACCAAACAAAGCTGGATGTGTCAGCCTGCTGGCACATCAGGTACCCTTCGCTACTGAACTGAATTTTAATCGGTGCTTTAGTGTAATTGGTCAAGTTCATGGAAATGTAGTTATTCAATGGGTTATAATTTTTTTTTTGGCGTGTGTGTATGTGGTTTTGTGTATATTTGGGTAATTTTGTGCATTGGTATGTCCTTCTGTGTATACTGTGGCAATCTGGTCCCAATAATGTCTCTCCCAATAATGTCTCTACAATTAACACACTGACTCCGAGAGTCACGATAATGTCTCGGTCCAGGGTCCTGGTAGCTGGGCTGGTCTTGCCTTGGGTAGGGTTGGGGAGTCCCGTGAGTCGCCTCTGGCTCTCGATCGCCCCGGTGCGGCCGCGTTCTCCCGGGGCGTTCAGGTAGCAGTCCGGTTAGATCCAGCGATCCACTCCTCTGTAGTGTACGCCTCCCGTGTGCGATCCTCCCGGCGCCTCCAGGCCTCCTCGTGTGTCTGGACTCTCTTCCTAAAAGGACCAAAACCACAGCCTTTTATCCGTTGCCTAATTGGCCTCCTCCTCCACCGCAGGTGCTTCTTATCAGGCTCATAAGTGCGACCTAAAATGAGCCCTCTGTCGCCGACCGGTGGGAATCGGTGGTATCTCCCGTCCAGGACCTCTCCCTTGGGCGGCCTGGTCCAATGGGTTGGGGCCGGGTTGCCACACTCCTCCACCGCTGGATGAAGCCTCGAGTTGTTTTCTCCCCACCTAGCATCTCGGCGGGACAAGGCGTCGGCGTTGGCGTGTTTCCGCCCTGGTCTGTGGTCCACCTGGAACCTAAAATCTTGTAGGGCCAGGAACCACCTCGTAATCTGGGCGTTCGTGTCCTTCGTGCTCGCCATCCACTTCAGTGGTGCGTGGTCCGTGACGAGGGTGAACTCCCGGCCCAGGAGGTAATACTTCAACTTGTCGAGGGCCCATTTGATAGCCAGGGCCTCCTTCTCCACGGTGGAATAATTCTCCCCGTTGGAGAGGAGCTTCCTGCTAATGTAGGTTACAGGGTGCTCTTCCCCCCTCCGGACCTGGAGGAGGACCGCTCCCAGTCCCAACTCGGATGCGTCTGGGTGGACTAATAGGGGCAGAGAAAAGTCAGGGGTTACTAGGACGGGCTCCGAGCATAGGGCTCTTCTAAGGTCATCGAATGCCTTCTCCGCCACTACTGACCACGTTATCCGGTCTGGTAGTGCCTTTCTGGTTAGGTCATTGAAGGGACTTGCCAGAGTGGCGAAGCCGGGGATAAATCTCTAGTAGTAGCCCACCAGACCCAGAAATGACTTCACCTGTTTTTCGGTGTGGGGCGGGGCCAGTCCCGGATGGTGGCGACCGTACTCTCCTGGGGCCGGACGTTTCCCCGTCCGACCTGGTATCCCAGGTACGTCGTCTCTTCCAGACCCAGGCGGCACTTGGTTGGGTTGGCCGTGAGTCCCGCCTTCCTCAATTCCCCCAAGACTGCCCGCAGCTGTCGGAGGTGGACGTCCCAACTAGCACTGTGGATTATAATGTCGTCTATATAGGCCACTGCATACGCCTGGTGGGGCCGGAGGAGTTGGTTCATCATTCTCTGGAACGTGGCAGGGTCACCATGGATGCCGAATGGAAGGAAAGTATATTGGTATAGTCCCCCCGGGGATGCAAACGCCGTCTTCTCCCGCGTGGTTCTGGTGAGTGGCACCTGCCAGTACCCCTTGGTGAGGTCTAGGGTGGTGAGGAAGCGCGCCGGACCGAGCCGCTCAATCAGTTTATCTACTCGGGGTATGGGGTAGGCGTCGAACTCCGACACTTTGTTGAGTCTTCGGAAGTCGTTGCAGAAACGAAACGTCCTGTCAGGTTTGGGGACCATGACGACGGGGCTCGACCAAGCGCTACGTGACTCTTCGAAGACTCAGAGTTGGAGCATTCTGGCGACCTCCTCACGGATGGCTTCCCTGTGCTGCATGACGATTTCCTCTAGGTCCCGCCTCTGGGCGGGGCTGAGGCCCAGAGGCGGGACCTTATACCCACGGCGGACGGTCAGGGCCAGGGGTGTGGGTGGTGATGGGGCCGCTTCACTCCGCCACTGTTTCAATAGGTTGATGTGATATAGTTGGGTGGGTTTGCGTCTTCCTGGCTGTCTTACCCGGTAGTTTACTTCTCCGACCCTGTCGACCACCTCGTAGGGTCCCTGCCACTTGGCCAGGAACTTACACTCCGCCGTGGGTATAAGGACCAAGACCAGGTCTCCCGGTCGGTATTTGCGTAGCTGGGCTCCCCGGTTGTAGACTCGGGCCTGAGCCAGTTGGGCCTGTTGGAGATGTTCTCTGACGATGGGCCAAATCCGGGCCATGCGGTCTCGTACCTATTCAACGTGGTCCACCACTGTGCGATGGGGGGAGGGTTGACTCTCCTAGGCCTCCTTGGCGATGTCGAGGAGTCCCCTTGGCCTTCTCCCGTACAGAAGTTCGAAGGGGGAAAAGCCTGTCGATGCTTGGGGTACTTCGCGAATGGCGAACAACAAGTGGGGCAGGAGCTGGTCCCAGTTCTACCCATCGACGTCCATGACCTTCGGAGCATCTGTTTTAAGGTCTTATTGAACCGCTCTACTAGTCCGTTGGTCTGGGGATGGTACACCAACGTCTGGAGTTGTCTCACCTGTAGGAGGCTCAGTAATCCCTTCAACACCCGTGACATGAAACATGAGCCCTGGTCTGTGAGTATCTCCCTGGCGATCCCCACCCGGCTGAACAGGAGCATAAGCTCTCTAGCCACCGCTTTGGCGGTGGCTAGAGAAGGGGCAGGGCCTCCGGATATCTAGTAGCGTAGTCTACGAATACTAGCAAATATCTATATCCCCGGCTGGTTTTCGGGAGGGGCCCGACAATGTGCATAGCTAACCGTTCGACCAGTGTTTCTATAATGGGCATAGGTATCAGGGGGTTTCTAACCGAGGGTCTTGGGGCTGTACGCTGACACTTGGGGCAGGCCTGGCAAAACCTAACTACATCGTTCTTCACCCCAGGCCAATAAAACCTATCCAAGATTCGTTCCCTGGTTTTGTCCATGCCCAAGTGGGCTCCTAGCAGATGAGAGTGGGCCATAAACAGTACCCTGTTGACATAAGGTCGGGGTACCACCAGCTTTTCCCTTACTACTCCCCCTATTTCTATCACTCTGTACAACAATCCTCCCCGGGTGCTGAAGTGAGGGGAGGGCAGGGGACTCACCGATTCCCTTGCTTGTCCTTCGTGGGCGAGGACGTGACTCCAGGCGTGCTTCAGTGTGTCGTCCTGTCAGTTGAGCGTTGGCGAACTGCCCGGGCCGATCCGTTCCCCCTTGCCCTGTCGGGTTGAAATCCGAGAACTCGTTGAGGGGTGAGCTCTCTGTTTCTCTTGGCGGGCCTGTCGGTTCCGTAGCTGTCGGGGTCGCCGGAGTGTTGTGGTCTGGTTCCCTAGATCCTGCCCAAGGGGTCCCTCCCGTCGAGCGGGCTGGGGGGCTCGGTAGGATGGGGTCATCTCCGTCAGACGATAAGCGGGTCGGCCGACTCGTCCCTGCCGTTGTGACGTGTACCGCGGTGGCCTATACTCGGGTTTAGGGTTCCACAACCTGTGAAAGATGGGGCAGTCTCTCCCGATTATTACGGGTGCAGGAAGGCGTGGTACTACCCCGGCTCGCGCTGTGAACATCCCTCGGGGGGTTTGTGCTTCCGCGTAACATGTCTCGTAGGTGGCGGTGTCCCCGTGCACGCAGGTGACCTCCATCGGTTCCCCCCGCCGACCTCCGGCTAGGTCTGGGCGTAGGAGGGTCACGATGCTCCCTGTATCCAGGAGAGCCTGGGTATCTTTCCTCCTTACCTGTAACAGAATTGTAGGGGCCCTGAGCTTGTTGGGTTCTCGAGGGCATGGACACATCCCAACATCCGGGGCACTGACGGGCTAGGTGTCCGACCTGACCACAACTGAAACACATCGTCGGTCCTCTCGGGGTTCCTGGGAGGGGGTCGATGTGCCTTGGCAGGGTCGTTCTCTGGGAGGCTCTACTCCCCCGACGGTGGCTCAGTTTGTCGCGTGGGGTTCCTGTCGTTGTAGCTCAGCTGCTGGGCCACCTGCCAGTTTTCAAGCTGTCTCACCAGCTCATCTACCGTCTCGGGATGGTTGCTGGCGATGGTTCTCCGGGCCTCTGGTGGTAACTGACGCACGGCATTGTCTATGAGCATGCAGTCTAGAACACTGGGTGCTTCCCCGCCCGTGAGCCATCTTGTAATCAACCTTCCGAGCTGGGAGATTTGGGTCCGGACGGCGACCCGGATATCAAATCTCCAGTCAGGGAAGGGTGACAAGATGTGGGCCCACTGGTCTTCCGGGCAGCCTTACCTCCTGGCCGTCCTCTCAAAAACCTCCAGGTACGCCTCCACGTCATCATCTGGGCCAAGTTTGGTAAGTCGGCTCGTTGGTGCGGAAGTGGGTAATCCGCGTGTCGCCTGCTGGGCGAGGTGCAGAACGGCCTCTCGAAGAAGGGCGAGGCTCTCGTGAGAGTCTCTCTGCGTAGTGGCAGCTAGGGCTTGGTCCCGCTGTTGGCGTTGGGCGGCGGCTGCAGCTCTGGCTCCGTCCGGGCTCTGCATTGGTGGTGGGGGGTAGTCCGTAGCGGAGCCAGTTTGCTTGCGTTCTCCACAATATGTGGCAATCTGCTCCCAATAATGTCCCTGCGTTCCCACAATTACCACACTGACTTCCGTTTCAGGCCGAAAAATTTGGCTTTTATTCACAATACTTAAGGCCTCACGAGGATCCGTGTCCTTCATGGGAAAAAAAGGTAAAGAAAACCGATGACTCAGAGAGTCAGGATAATGCCTCGGCCCAGGGTCCTGGTAGCTGGGCTGGTCTTGCCTCGGGTAGGCGGGGGAGTCCTGTGCGTCGCCTCTGGCTCTCAATCGTCCCCGGTGCGGCCGCGTTCTCCCGGGGCGTTCAGGAAGCAGTCCGGTTAGATCCAGTGATCCACTCCTCCGTAGTCTACGCCTCCCGTGTGCGATTCTCCCGGCATGTGCGAAACCACAGCCTTTTATCTAGGGCCCGACCGATATCGATTTTTGAGTGCCGATGCCAATTATTTTCAGAGAAAAATTACGATTACGATTTAATCGGCCGATTAAAAACAAAAAAAAAAAACTTAAATACACTTTAAACACTTTTGACGAATATGTGAATTGAATGCAGAACCTTTGAGTGTTTTAGAATACATATACAGTCAAAAATTAGTGTAATTTAAAATGTACAATAAATAACTAACTCCCAATGGGCTGCGCTCGTGAGCATTGACTAACACGTTCGTGCTGAGCAGTATGGTCTCACCGTTAGAGTCTACAGTATAACAAATTAACATGGCCTGGGACCTAAAGAAAAACCGGCACAACATGCTCAAACAACGCGTCTTGTGTACATTGGTGAGGTGAGCGCGCAGCTGCCTGAGCGAGCGTGCTTTCATGTTGTACGGTAAAATTCAAACTCCTCTTTTTTACTCCAGCTAAAGTTGTTAGTTA
>NC_044062.1:14251589-14349089 GCF_902167405.1 Gadus morhua | reverse complement strand
GAGATATACAGATAGAGTGGGGAGAGAGACCTGGCCACAAAAGTCTAGGTAAGCGGCTCTAGTCAGTAAGCGGGATTGAAAAGCACAACAGTACACGGCATGGCCTGTCTCGGGGTAAATAGCGCTGACAGAGCAAACAGGTTGGAGATCTGCTGATACTCTGAGGGAGGACGACCCCGAAGGTTTGTGGTCATATTTGCGTTTTCGAGGCAGAAAATTGGGAGGCTAAAAGAAATCCCAGAGCTAACAATAGTTTGGATTACCAGGAAGGGCAGAGATCAAGGAGACCGCCAGATAATGCTCTCAGACACACACATCAATACCACCTGGACTGTTCTGCACTGGACTGCAAGGGCTACTTCTCTGCCAGGCTGCCGTGACTGAACAGCCATGGGGTCGGTCTGTTTAGTCACATGACCATATTTTCATTCTAAGGGAAGAATGAGAATCGTAATTCACAATGACCTGGTTTAAAGTGGTATTGTCCAAAGTGACAGTGGGGGTGGTGACTTTGATGATGGAGTTGCTAGTGGTGGTTGAGTTGACGATGGTTGGGGTGACGGTGACTCCAAGAAGGCATTCTTGGTGGAGTTTAGTGGATTGTAATGGTGATGATGGAGATGGAGATGGCGTTGATGGTGGGACACTGGGACAATGTGGCTGTGTGTCTCTCCATTCATTACCTGACGGGGTGTATTTCTGTGTGAGGCCTGGGCTGTTTTCCTCATTCGGGGCAGCTCAGAAGGAAACTTTATCCCCATTGTGTAAATGGATGTTTCTCTTTGTTTGTCTTCCGCTGGCATGCCATCCCTCAGTAGCCACAGTGTTTATATTGATTTCCCGTTTGGTTGGAACTAGACAGTTGATGGGGCACCTTTTTTTACACAGTATGCCACAGGAATTCACAATCCTCTCCTAATATCGGCTTCATCTGGAATATGCCTGAAAAAATATTCTTTGCACAATATGATATTTCACAACTAAACGATAGCTTCACATTGAAGGTAGTGTGGTGAGTCATTAAATGATTCTGCATTTGTTTCTCCCCAAATGGGAAAGATGTTTATTCATTCAGGCCATTATTTACTCTAGATGTGGGTATCGCCTAACAAGTCAAAATGAAGAATTGTTCCAAGTACTGCTTGACGGGCTGTCTGTGTCCTCTTCTGTAGCTGATAGTTTACAACCATTAAAGCACCCTGAGTGTTTGATTAATTAGTTTCGGAGCAGACTAACTAATACCAGCGATGACGGGTGAGAACCTAAACCGTGGGACTGGGGTGTCCCCACTGATGACAGGCTGCCTGTGGCACTGGGGCTCCTGCGACACACCGGCCTAATGCCTTTACTCGTCTGAGCAGAGGGTAGAAGCTCCCGCTGGGCCGCATGAAGCACCGACATGGTGTTGTGTGTTGTCTTTGGAATCGGGGTGATTGCGATGCTGGGGGGGTCTTTAGGCTCCCTGGGTGTTACCGCAGAAATGCTGAAACCGTAAGTTGTTCCGCAGGCCTGCAAGTGTGTGCCGAATTTCTCGGCTGTGTGGTTTTCACAAAAAACACTTAAAGAACTCAGGAGCAACTTTTGAAGAATGGAGCCACACATTCCCATGCGGCAATCATCCATTTTAACAATCAAACGGCCCTCTCAGCTTTTATTCCCTTATAAAACCCCAACAAAATTGGGGTTTAATACACATTCATTTCCTTTTTCCATTTTTGCTTTGACTGTGTATTTCTTCTTCGTGAGTGCAGTTCAGTATGGATCAGGTCCAGACCGCTCCGGTCTCCGTCGACGCGCGAGCCTTGCCGTGTTTACACGCGGCCCGTCTGTTTTAGTAATTAGCTCAACAGGTGAGTGCCATTACAAATGGGGCCCCTGTTTGAACGTGAAGAGCGTCGGTGTGTGTAGCGCGAGGGCTGGCCAAAGGCCAAGCGGCCCCCCCCCTGCAGCACACATGCTAAACACATCCCCTCCTCGCTCACCACCTCCTCCTCCTCCTCCTCTTCCACACTCACCCCTTCTTACTTCGGCGAGCTCCTCGCTCACAGGGCCTTGATCCCACTAGCCCTCGCCGTCTGAGCTTCTGTTTTAATAACTTGCGTGGCGCTGCGTGGCGAGACGTTATCGTTCTGCCCGGTAACTCGAAACCCGCAGGAATCTGCTCCTAAAATCCACACGGCACCTCATTTTAATTTATATTCCCTTCCTTTTTTTTTGCACTCTTGAGTTATGAATTCAGCTGGGTGATGATGAAGTGTCGTGCGGCAGATTCTCCTGGGGTCCGTCCACCAGTGGTGTTCTGCCGGGGCCCAGGCTCACCTTGCAGGGATTGCACAAAAGAAATTGCAGCCAGAGGCATTTATCTCACTCATCGCCCTGGGATGATAGACCGTTGTACACTTGGGAAACCTGAGGAGCCCTGAACCGGCCTGTGTTGGTTGTTTTAAGACCTCTGGGCATTAGGAAAGTGACTAATTGCCGTGTAAAAACGCGTGCAGGGATTAGATATTCTCGAGAAACGAGGACATGTGTCTGCCGTCACTTGATGAATAATGTTGAGGGGTGAAGAATGACAGAAGTCGCAACTTGAAAGATGAGAGATGAGAGATGAGAACTAAAAATTCCTGTAGTTCATAATCATCCATGTTCAGATGCAAATTGAAGTGGGGTGTGGAATTGGAGCGAAAACACTCCTGGAACAGCTTTCTCTGGATTTCTCAAGCTTGTATGTCTGGTTGTGAATTCAAGAGAAATTATGTTGCCAACACTAATGATTTTGCTAAGTTGTCCAACATTTGAGACCTCATTATGAAGGGTGGGTGAAATCTGATACCTCCTGACTGCTTGTAGATTGACACAATAACCCCGCTGTATGTAATGTCTTGTTTTCTTCGCTTGCGGCAGTGGCAAAACTGAACCAGTAATTCATTCCAAAGTGGCGACAATGGGCCAGGTTAGCGGTCTCCGGTCTCGCTCTTTAAAATATCACCCAAGGGTATTTATATCCGTTTATATCCTGAAAGGAGAGAGGAAGGTCAAATGTACCACCCTAGCTCCCACAAAGCACACACTGTTGTCTGCATTTGTGTGTAAAATGTTTAATGGCTTTTGTGCTCGCGAGGAACATGTTCTTGCTCTCTGATCTTTGTGGACTTGTAGGTTTAACCTTCACTGGGATGCCTTGCCATTTGTCTTGGGTAAATAATGGGGATTATGGGTCAAGAAGGGTCCACACCCATGATGCACTCTGTCTGATTGAGATGTGTGGTTCGCAGGAAGACAATGTTTGGAGACCGCTCTCGCAGCCTGAGAGCTAGCTGTTTACATAAACCACTGTATTATTTCAAGTTGCTTTCTGATAAGATTTTTACCTAATGTTTTGAGAGAGATTTTGCATGTTTTTTATATAAACTTCAATGCAGTATTTATTTAACTCTGCTTCCATGATTTAATGAGCCCAGGAAATCCTGGGATTAACTAAAATGCCGCCTTTTATGGCAGAAGAAAGACATCATCCTAGTTAAACTATGATACCACAGCAATCCCTGTGATATTCTGGCAGATGTATACACCAGCCCTGCCCGGCTGCCTTGTGGTTGGTAGGACGGACCTTATCAACCTGGGCTGATTTTAAAATGCTCACATGGATTGGCATTTCAACCGTCTTCCCCCTTGCACCCCCTTCTAAAATAAACGAGGTCCAGACTGATTACTCCAGCTGGCGACAACCCAGCCATGGCAGGGCGGGGGTTCGTGACACACGCTTGTGGACGACTGAAGGTCGTTTAACAGCAGAGAGGCGCCTGTAAGGTCAGATACTGGCAGGCACAACTAATATTCAGACGTCTTCCAGTAAAAGGTTATTTTTCTATGGACATGGGTTATGCACATTTATTTTCCCTCCCGTCACCCTCCCCAGCGGCTTGTTTTTGTGACCTCTGTGTTGTGCTGGATCTGAAACGGTGCCTTTAAGACTTCTCTTATTGTCTTTCTGATGCAGTCAAGAAGACCCGGCTTACCTCCTCAGGTCACATCCTGGACATTGGACGGCCTCCGCTTGTTTCCTCCCTAGCGTTCGACGTTGAATAGATTTCCTTCCATGTTCATGTTTCTTTTGTGTCCTTCTAATTCCTGCCTTGAAGCTACTAACTATGGCTCCCAGTGTACAAAAGCACAGCCCCTGTCAGGCTGAATAAGCCCCGAGTGTGTCTCTACGGCGCTAACCCTCCATTAAGTCAATGATAGAGTAGCTGAGGTTTCCAGGCTCATTAAAACCCCTGGACTGTGTGGACGAGAAAGGCCTCAGCCATCCTGAGGTGAAATTGGCAAGTCGGGGGAAAAAGTCAGGGGAAATCTTACCTAACGTATCCTTAGCTAACGTACACTTTAGAAGTCGGACTAATTTCTTTATGATAGAGTTCGGGTTTTATATGGGAAAATAAATTACAAAAACTGAGACTTTTTTTTACGGCACGTAAACGTCGACCAAATCAGATGCTGCCATGTTTAGAATCCGTGTTACATATTTGAATTCATATAAAGTACGTCTATATACAGTATTATGTGCTGCTTAAAGTTAACCATTCTTAAATTTAACTCTACTGTGCTCATGTTTGTTTGAAACATGAGGTAGTCTATTTTGACTCTATTTTGAGCCATCCACCCAATGCTCAATCATCTCTTTTTTCATCCATTTGGTGGGGAATAAAGAAAAACAAAAGTGAGCGCAGCAGTGAGAATCTAAAACTGAGCAGTGAGGCTGTGTGTGAAAGCTTCCTCAGACTATTTACCTCAATGGATTTCATTAAAGAGTCTAGTTCCATCAAGTGTAGGGCTTTCTGTTTGTGTGTGCGTGTCTGTGTGCCTTTTCCCTTTCCTGAGAGCATTTGTTTGTGGATTATGGTCTGCTCTGTTAATGCTGCCCTTTTCTGGCACACGTACAATGTAGCGTTTGTGGCAATCTGCTTTCAGAGGCTCGGGTAATTGTTTAATTCCTGGATTAGTTGTTTGTTCGGAGTTCCAGGAGATGTTGGAAATATCCTCTGGTCAGTCCCCAGAGAGATCTGACATACAGAGAGGGTACCGCATTGGCTCGTCTCAACCAGGATTTGCAAGAATCCCACCAAATTATGTCTATTATATTTCGGATATTTAGGTAATGAGGTATATCATGAGTTACTCATATTTTTCACGTTATTTTAAATATTGAAACCTGTGAGTGTTCAACTGAGAGAATTTGACTTGGTTCGGGGCTCTCTGAACCATAGCCCTAGTTTTGTGTAGCAGACACTTGGACACACAATGGTGGTGGAGGTAACCTACACCACCGGTGTTGGTTAGATGTCGGTTAATCAGCTCCTCTCCTGCCCCTGGGCATCGACTCCCTAACGCCCCTGGGCATACACCACACAGGCTCAAGATGCCACGTCCCAACTGTTATCGTTCAGACCACTTGTGAACGCTGACCTTTCGTTGCTCGTCTACTCGCGTTACAGTGTGGTATGATGCAGCAGAAAACACGGAGGACCAGCTAATGGGCTAACCGCTAACCTTAGCCTCACGGCACCAATAGATTTTGTGTCAAACCGGTGCCAGCCACACTTATTTTCACACTTGTATAAGTGGATTGAATTTGAGCCGGTGTGTCTGGCGAGATTGACTGCCAAACAGGTGGCTGGTTACGTGAAGTTTTGGGCGGTTTGTGGCCTTCAAACTACAACGGTAGCAGACAATGTTTGGTTCTTGTGTAGGAGAGCGGCATTAAAGATCTGCTCCTTTTCAAATCTTCCCTATTCATACTTCACATTTTCCCACAGAGTGACTGAAGTGGAAAACTACTGCCAAAAAAACCTCAGCCTGTGCTTCTTAGCAAACCCCACCAGGTAATACCGTTGGTCATGGCTAGAGAACGCAATAAGGTTCTCTGTGACCCGTCCACTGTCTCCCAAGGGTCCATGAGTGAGGAATGAGGATCTCTGTCCCTGTGGTTCCGGTCCATTCGTCTCACACAGGATCTGTTACGTACACTCTCTCAACCACAGCATCACGGTATTAGGGTTTGAAATGAGCATGGGGGGGGGGGGGGGGTTATGTGAATGTTAGTTGGTCTAGACGTAAGTGGTGAGGACTCAGAACTCAATATCACAGTTGTTAAGGTTTATATGTTCCCCTGTGGATCCCGGGCGGTGAGGCAGGATTTTAAAGGGACACCGTATTTCCTTTTTTTACTTTCATTACTGCACTAGATTTGGACCAGCCTTGCTGTAAAGGTCATATATCCATTTTATATTTGGAAACTGGGGGGTTTATGTGTGATGGAGGGAGGTTTATGTAAAAACAGTGAAAATCCATGACATTCAGCAGATGGTTTTACCAGGCTTTTAATACTAAGTGCATATTTTCTTTTTCTCACAATGGCAAAAGTTCATGCCATTTCATCCTTTGATGGATTCACATCTCTAAGTAGCCCAAACCCCTCTATTGTTTTCATAATTTCACCGGGAAGTCGTTGACGTAAGGTGTACAAATCCGGCTCTTTTTTGAATAATATAATAGTCTAATGTATAGAATTCAGTATTTGGATGCTGAAATGCCATTACTGGGTGGCCGTATTGACTTGAAATGCACACCAGTCTTAATTGCCAATAAATACAAATTCAAGGAGTAGTTAAGTACCTCAGCCAGATATATATAAAATGTCAGGCTCAGTTTCCAAAGTATAGAGTGTCCCCTATTGGTTTCTCCGGAAGCTTCTCTGTATTCCCTGAGGCTTTCCTGGGGGAATCCAGTTGATCATCAACACAGTATCTGTCATTATCACCCCCGTGATTACGTTGCTTACTCAAGCCATTCCCGGTGGAGGGGTCCAAACTCTGCGTCCACAAGCAGTATGTATTACTGTTTATTCATCATGTGTCTCCCTGCACACCCTTTACCCCTTACATGAGCATGGAATAACTCCTTAAAACCCATTGGGGAGTTGCATCCAATTGAAATACATCTAAATCTAAATCTATTCATATTTCCACAATATTTCTGCACTTATATTAATTTAGCATAGAATGAATCTCCCAATGTCATACACTATATCTTAAAGAATAATCTGGGTTGGTATTTTATACATCAGCGGTATCGCTCAACGCTCAGCGCAGTATTCAATGTTTTCATCCATTCCAAGGGGAGTCTCCCACCAGCAGTCTTCTGATGGTTGGTGCGTTTGCGCCGGCCTCCGAGCGAGGGTCTGAGAGAGCAACTGGATAGCGGGAGGGGCAGGCCGGAGGAGCCGGGGGCGGCGGTGGGCTTTGGGTTCGAGTATTTTCAGTGCTGGAATTCTGGGAGGTATTCCTGGCTCGGTGTCCCAGTACTCCAAACATGGCGGCCCACCTGCCCTGAGGCCTCCACTGGCCGGGGTACGCCCCCGAGTGACACAAAGGTTTGTGTAACAAGCCCGGAATAAAGGGGAGTTGAGCTGGGGTGTGTTGACGCCAGGCTGGGCCTATGCCGTTATCGTTGCGCCTGTTCCACGTTTAAAAACTCAAGACGCTCTCTATTTAGTTCTGCATTACTTGCAAGATGAGCCTTGATGCCCACTTCAGACTCAATTTACCCAGTGTGTGAGAAACCCCGGTCAACATTGGTTGTTGGCTACGGCTACGAGAACAGCCAATGAGTGTTCATGCTGGCATGCAGTCTTGAGTTCTTCATTTCCGGGCTCTGCCAAACAAGGCTTTTTACATAAGAGGGGAACAACAGGTGGTCTGGACCTTGGGACACCAGTAAAGCCCGGGAGAGCGAGAGGCCCGGCATAGATGACATAAACGCCCTGAGGAACACGAGTCCGTATGTGTACGATTGTCCATGTGTGCGTGCGGCTTTATGTGTAGGTCCCGTCTGTCATGCGCTGCCATCCGCTTGTTGCATGTGAAGTCCTAGCTTCAGCATAACCGTTCTTTGGCGCCATCGCAGGCTAGGCTATATTTGAACCCCCGCCCCCACAAACACCACTACCCGACACCCCCCCTCCCCCACCCCCTCAAGGTTCCCAGGATGCCATTGGCTCATGGGGGTCTATTGATGTGCCTTGTGTACACCGAGCCAAGAGGATGTGATGGCGGGCCCAGAATGCAGCAGGAATCTCGGTTTCATGCTTGCGTGCAAAGCAGGTTTAGGCTTACAATGTTGGGGCTGCTGGCTTTTGGAAGCATGATTCAACTCCTTCTATGTGTAGTTGCACTTTTATTGAATTGTTCAAAAAAGTAAACATTTTCTGATTTAGGACTGATAATGATACACAAAGTACTTTGAAGTTTTTTTAAATACATAAAAGGACATTTTAGAATGAACTTGTCTGTAGATTTAGATTATTCTCATGTGGTTTTTATTTCAAAATGTTAGATCCAATACGTACATACAGAAGGATCGATGCAGTTTGTCCATTAAGGAACCTTGCCACCCGTTAAAGGGGACGTTGCCATAGCAACCTGTGACTAACTGCCGGACGTTTCTCAACCAGGGTCGACGGGAAAGAGAGGTCGCAGTGGTGCTCCAGGTAGGATTGGCCTGCCGATAACAAGAAGTGTGCAACTATTAGTGAATGAAAAACACACACCTCTCCATTCATCTGTTTACTACTTAGTCTTTTAGCGGACACTTATAGCCTAAGCTACTTACAGTGAAGTAAGATCCAGGTCATTAATGAGCAGGTGGCCTAATGCTGTTGTACAGACTGCAGAATTTGGGGTTGTAACCTAGAGCCCCTTTTAGCTGGCGGTCGAACACCCTTACGACTATGCTATCCTGTACTTTATTAATGAGTATTGGCTTGTGTGTGTGTGTTTGTGTGTGTGCAGGCCAGTAAGAGCATTTACTGTGGGTAATCAAGCTGGTAATTGTTGGGCAATACCGGGAGTGACAATGGCGCCACCGCTAATTTATTCGAATACTCCCAACCCGTTAGCGACCATTAGCTGGCTATTCAAACATCCACCCCTCGATCACACATTTAGCTCGCTGTTGGGAAATATCATATGCCCGGTTTAGCACAGGCTGTTTAACATGTCACCTCAAATTACTATAAAAACAGAAACTCCCCCACAAAAAGACGATCAAGAAAATGGCAGGAAATGGGAGAATAATGGTGCGGGCCAGAGGGGGAGAAAATTGTCACTCCTATTATTTTTTGTGTGTTAAAGATCACTCCCAGATATCTACCAAACCCAAGGAATGATCAGACATAATAGTTCACCAATAGTAATTATTTAGGATATGAAATACCTTTTTGATGCTGCAAATTAACCAAACCAATGTAACCAAACACCTAAATTAAACCACAGTGACACCATCCAACACCAGTTATCAACAGCCGATTCTGATTGGTTCAAATGAATTCCAAGTATTTCTTTAAGTCCAGCCAATTTTTTTATTTTCATTTAGAGTGTTGACACTGTAGCAACATTGCAGATTTCTCCTTAAACAAGCAGGGGGAATAAACTATTCCCACCCTATTCAATTCAGCTGGACTGCAGAACAGAATCTCTCCTCTAAAAGTTTTATTTCCATAACGATACTATGCACATATTTACCCGATGGCAGTGGTTCATTTTTGCGAGTTTGGAATCGGCGGTTGGAACTGAATTCAGGCCTGGGACCGGATAGATCAGTTGGAGGAAGATGTAGGGGATTCATGTTGACATTTCACATAGGTAATTTGCCAATATTAATTTCCTTCACCTTGCTCTCAGTGACGTAATGACAACTTTTGTGACCCGTGCCTTGATCTGGTGGTAATTGATTTTGTCAGTTGACTGCAGGCTTTGTGTGATTCTGCTTACAGAGAAATCAGAGGAAACCAATTCCTTTGAGTGTGAGAGTATATCTGGTCTTTGCCAGCGGTCTGCAGCATATGTCTTTGATGAGGACGTTTGAAGCGTCTGTAATCTGCATAAACCACATACCAGGCTTGGGGTTTGGAATCGGCTTTCACCAAAGACAGGGTCTCTAATAAAAACGTACTCCTAGGTAGAGGAGCGCTTCTGCTGAAAGCTGTTCAAAACCGCTATTAAGTCCTGTTATTAGGACCCTAATGCAAGGGTTAAGCAGGAATCATAGAAAAAATAGACCATCCTTTTTCCTCTGCTCCGACGTCACCAAGCTCTTAGCAGTAGTCTTGAGTGGAGGCACAAGGTTTAAAGGAACATGGTTTGGTTCATCAGCTCAGTGTTCAGACAGGACAGCATTTCATCTGGCGCCACGCTCCAAATGCACCAAACTTCCCCCCCTTTGCTAACTTTTCGAAGCCACCGGAAGAGTGTCCGTTTCCGGAGGCTAGGAGACGTTAGGAGGTCTCAATGTGTCGCCATTTCTTTCCCAAGTAGCTGGCCAGAGCTAGTTTTTCAGATGGTATAGAGGCCTGGGGATCATGGGCTTTGTTAGTCAATGTTTAATGTTACAACTTTTATTTTCAGTGTGTTTATTTGATATGTTTCCTTGCTGATCACAGAAACAGTCGTGGCAGTACAATGTTGTAATGCACAAAATGAATGTACCGCATGAACAATCAATATAATATAATCAATACGGCTTCAGACAAAGCTTATTGTGATTGCTATTTCTGATTGGCTCATGTTTGCGGCAGCTGCCTGATGTCACTAGTCATAGTTTGAATAGTATTGTGATGTGAAGTGACATCATCTGGGACAACATTGAGCCAATCGCAGACAGCGATTGCAATAACAGGTGCTTGACGAGAGATGCTGGTCTCTCTGTGGTTTGCTTTAACTGTTTACTCGCCAATCCGTTTCCTCTTCGCTTTCATGAATCCCAGTGGAATTGGTTTGATCATATATTTTTTCTGTTTCGTCAATCTAATATGTGTTCCCTTTTTTTCTCTCTCCCTCTCTCTTTCTCTCTTGCAGGACCTCCAGTAAGTAGACCAGAAGCCTTGTCACCTGTATGTGGTAAAGTGCCTGTGGAATTGATATACTTATTTGTCTGTTGGTCCATTATCATGTTTGTCAATTGTTCTAATTTTTACCATTGTGGTTTATCACATTTTGGTGTGAATGTATAATCTTTGTCAGGCAAATACTATAATTGTATTATCCATTTTGACATTTATTTACTAAACAACAAAAGTCACTCAGTCTTCGTTTTTATTGAAATGGAATATTTCATGATTAGCCTGCCTCCATTACCCGTGCCTGACAGACCACTTCAGTGAGTGCTGTGAATCTGGCCAGCGCCGCGGTCAGAGTTCCTCCCTGGAAACTGTGAGCTGCGGTCCCAGCGAGGACTCTAGGTTGATGATGTAAGATAGTGGGGCCAAGCCCATCATCCCCCACTCTTCGTACTTTGGTTGCTCCCTCTTACGACTGCCGGAGCAGAGTGCTGCTAGTCCCGGCTGGAGAGCCTCACGTCAAAAGCTTGCGTCGGTTCGATCTCTGACCTTAGCCAATGCGTTTTAAAGTGACTCCCTGACGTCTGCTGTGGGTCCCCCTCCACCCCTGGGAATGGTAAGGAGGACCTTGTCTGGAACATTGTGTTCAAGGTGCTATAGTCGGGCACCGTTCTGACAGCTGCTGTCCCTGGGTGTCAGCGCCGGGGAGGGGGGGGGGGGGGGGGGGGGGGGGGGGGAGGAGGGGGTTCTTGTAGAGGCCCTGGTTAGGCTCGGGGCAGAGATGGATGGGTGGGAAGGGATCTTGAGCCGGGATGAGTTGGCAGGATACAGTCTGCGAGTGGTCCAGAGGTAGTCAGGCTTTCCTGGCCGGGGCGTGGGTTGCCTCAGTCCCTGGGAAGAAGCCACTTGGGCCATTGTTTGTAGTTTCTGGTGAGGGATCCCAGCTAAATCCAGAGCGCGGGAACAGAGAGGGAAATGGCGTGTTTGTTTAGTGTTTAATATTCTCATATGATCTACACCTGATCTAAAACAAAAGTCATTGTTGCGTGAAAGGAAATTTGATAGGAATCAAGCAATTGGCCATGTGTTATTTTAAGACCAGACTCTGCAGAAACGTAAAAATTCTATGAATGTATGTAATATAAATCCAAGTTGTATTTTCTTGAAAGGCAGGCCTTGTGGAGTCAGTTGTTACAAATATGCTCTTTGTCAATGAGTTTCACAAGTCGTAAAGCGACTTCTGTATGGAGGCCTGGCTCCTGTTTTTACACACATCAAATCTAACACACAATCACCATCGACGCTGCCACCCAAAAGCGTAAAAAGTAAAACTGGCCATTTCCTGTTTTGGGAAACCTTTGAACCTTTGTCGTCTTTCGAAAACCAAAAGAGTCCATTGCCGAGGAAAGGTCACACGAGAGGCTTGACCCTCTGCCCCTTGTTTTCTCTACAATTAAAGGTTGAGTATGCACAGGCACACACAATCCATGACTGTCACTGAGCTTCCGTTTGAATACTCTGAATGAGCGCAGCCATTCAAAAGTCATAGAGGAGATTGGGACGGGCGGGGAAGGGACCAAAGAGCCAATTATGTACAACTGGCGTTAGTCCTCGTACAAGAAAGAGCATACAGGCTTTGTACAGTATGTTGGGCTTTGATTTATATCGACATGTGGTAGATGCTTTTATATAAACATATGTCATATGGATGTAATGTGAATATATTGGTGAGTTGGGGCATTATAGAGGTACAGGATTATCAACATGTATCTCAGCAAAACATTTGCTCTATTTCTGTAAGTTTTATCTTTTCACTTTACTATCACCAATCAAGTACATTAATATTCGATTGGTATGCATTCATACAACATTATAAATATGTATAGAACTTCCACCCGGAAAACACAATATAAATCAGGGACGTGGAGCGTGAAGACCTGTCATCCTGTCAACCCGGGTTTGACCAACCGGACGGTCCCTTGGTAATCAGGGGCCTCGACGGTCCCATAATACGAAGCACATGTTGGGGTCAAGACCTACCTCTAAGCAGGTCTGCTTTTTCACAAGTTAAGGGGGAACACTATGATCCCCAAGCAGATGTCCCTCCAGAGAGCCTGTAGCAAACTCACAGACACCCGTGTGTTAGGTTCCCACTCGGGGTACACACACCTCACCGCTGCCCTCTCGACGGGCTGGGGCGTGGTCGCCCTTACTGTCGGCCCGCTGGCCCTCATCTCACTCAACTTTTGACTGGGTCCAGGAACGGCACGTTAATTACAATCAAATGGTTAATCGCTCTCGGTTAAGGGAGAGACACACCAGCCCTTGTTCTGAAGGTGTCTCTACTACTATTGTGGTATTGTGTGAGACTTCTCCTGGTTAAATAAAGGTTAAATAAAATAAAAATTGTATTGTAGATTGTTTCTGTTAATTGTCTGAGATTTATGAATTCTTAGCGTGTTTCTGCGGACTGGGGAACCACAGGGGATGTGAAGCAGTGTGGAGTGTCCCGCCTCGAAGAGTATCGGTGCGTGAATAATGACTTCCCCCGTCTTGCTGTCGGCCAGCGCTCGCCCACACTGGGGAGGGAAGTACTAACAGCCCCCCCAGAGGAAACTCTGAGGGGGGATAGTGAGGAGATGCCAGCATTCAGGGAACCAGGAACTCCTCCAGAAGGTTATCCTTCCACTCTGGGAAGTATGAATGCTTCAGCACTCAAGAAAGAGTCAAGAGTTCCTGTTTATTTAGACGCACCGGCAATTAGCGGTCCACCCTTAAAACACACACCTGAAGGAACGCTTGATTTATGTTCCGCCCGCCCGGCGGAGACAAAAGGCACTTGACGTCTGACATTGTTTTCCTCCAATGCCCCCCTCTTGAACATAGACAATATCAAACCACTGTTTAGAATTTACTTTTCAAATCGCCATGCCAACGACTTGTCGTGTCCGCCTCCTACTCCAAAACTATGATGTCAGAAAGTCTAAAGTCCAATCTGTAGCATGGGCATGGCATGCAGAACGTGATTTACCTGTGTGTCTCTGTGATTCAACATGTTTTTGGAATCTAGATACATTTATGCTGTGAATGATGATGCTGTGTATCATTTGTGACTCCTTTTCATTATCTTATTTTATTTTTATTGGATCAAATGGATTCAACCCTAAAAACAATCTAGCACATACAGTTGATATAATAAATACCAATATCATTGATATCAATGATCAAACCTTTACGAAAAACATTATCCTTCATCCTCATTTTATTCTGGCCCTGCTCAATGGTGGCCATCTTGACAAATGTGTTCCTTGACTTGAGCATTGTTGAGATTGACTGTCTCTGTTTGTATCCCTCTTCTCCTCTCACCCCTTCTCCAGGGTCCTCCGGGACGAGCAGGCTTTCCGGTAAACCTCTGTCGTGACTCTCTCTCTTCTCACGTTCGCCTGTGTGTTTCATGACCCTCTGCTCCCCTCACTGAGACGACAGTGACCGTTACAATCATGACCTCAGGCCCTAGCAGGAGTTTATATGTCTGTTCAATTTTGAACACATGGACTGACATGAGAACATTTAGATTTGCTCTGGGCCTCCAGAACTTGATGTCCTGTCAAGTTCTATGGAGCAAAAAACGAAGCCAAGACTTTATTTTTAAGTCTGGATCCATCCAGCCAATGCAAATTATATTATTACTGGAAATGGTTGGCAATGCATATTCAATGATTCAATCATTTATTGCCACCAAATTGGATATCCAAAGTCTTGACCAGAGCTAGAGGCCAGTGCTAAAGCCGCACTACATGGCAGTATGTAGTAACAGCTCTTTCTCTGGAACATTACCCCCTTCAAAACACAGTTCAGGGGGAACGTCTAATGCTTTCAAAAGATGTCCTCCAAGGGGCTTTGAGGCTGAATGAGATTAGATTTGACATGCTCAGCTTCCACATCTGTTTGGTAAAATAAATGTAGTGACTGCTTGCTTAGAAAGTAAATGAGCTCAGAAACTCTCCGAAGCGATAGTAAAGCACCTGGGATTTAACAGGTTGTTTAAGCATCCTTGTCTAATGTTTTTATGACATGAAGGTGTAAAAATCTTTCTGATACAGCCTTGAAGTATACAATTTCAATAAACCAGGATATATCCTTACGCCAGTAATGAAAACAATGGTCTAAAGGTGGTTTCTCAGTGAAGAGATGTCAGAGGGTCTCAATGCAAAAGAGGGTCTGAATTCAGAAGTCAAAAATGTCTTCCACATGTCCTCAAATGTTTATTTGGTTAGGAGCCAGCTAATTGCATACTTAAACATTGAATTGTATGTTAGAATCAACCCGGACTCCGGCCCTCTTTTCTGTCTTAACAACCTTGTGCTGTGTGCTATCTGGCTTTCTGATTACACTAACACCTTGAGAATACTGCTTCTGAAGAGTTGAGGTCCCTCCTGTGTCCAGTAGGGCGACAGGTGGCCCTCCCTCATCTGACCTTTATCCCAGGTTGCCAGTCCCCAAAAGCAACCCCCCATTTTAGCATCAACAGGATCACTTGTGAAACGGGTCCATAAAACCACTTGAGGTGTAGAGGGGATGACCTTTTCCTTTTCTCTCCAAGTGTTTTGGGCGGTTGGTTGAGATTAGCTGACACTCTTTGTCAATGGAAGGCTGACGTCTGTTCCAGTACTTTGTGATTGATTATGCCTGTCAACTGACTGGAAATGAACTCACACGTGGTGTTGGAGTACGATGAGGGTGAAGAAGGATGTGGTTTTTGGAACCTTTCTGAATTTAAAACCGTCTGCGGCATTTCCACACAATGTGGTTTCCATGGGAGATTTTTTAACAAAGGATGTGGAAGTCTTTCTGTATGATGGATGGTTCATAAACACATTGTTCTTTCTATTATATCACACGCTTGCAGACAGACAGACAAAAAGACAGAGAGACAGACATGCAATCAGACCGAACGACTGGCATGCAGACAAACAAACAGGCAGAAAGACTGCCATGCAGCCAGACAGACTGCAATGCAGACAGACAGAGAGACAGACAGACAGGCATGCAGACATACAGACAGATTGGCCGACACAGGCAGAATAGCAGGCAGGCAGACAGATAGACTGGCATGCAGACTGAATGGCAGCTACAGGCACAATGGCAGACAGATGGACAGAGACACACATTAACTCATATATTGCCATAGAATTCTTTCCTTGACCATGAAGCTCCCCAAGTTATTGTATTCCACCCTTATTCATTGGCTGCTCCCCTACACTCATCAAACCTATCCTCAAGGGTTGGTAACGTCTTAAAACCATGAATTTCTGCAACCATGTATCATAAAATATTGAGTTACATTTCGTCGACATCTAAACATAGCCTCAGTGTTGCAACTAAATGTACATTTGAGTGTGTTATAGTTTCAGTCGTCCAAGTGTGACTAAGGTCAGCTATTTGGTGTGAATGTGCTTGCATGTGTGTCCGTGCCTGCCTGTGTGTGTGCGTGTTTATTGATTTTCTGTTCCAGCTGAGACTTGTTAGGCCCTAGCAGGCATTAATCCTTCTGACTCCAGCGTAGGTGTGTGGGGTGTGTTGTCAGCTAAAGGCCCAGGGTGTGTGTGTGTGTGTGTGTGTGTGTGTGTGTGTGTGTGTGTGTGTGTGTGTGTGTGTGTGTGTGTGTGTGTGTGTGTGTGTGTATGTATGCGTGTTTGTGTGCGCACGAGTGTCAGTTGGCGGTCAGCTGTGGTCAGACAGCGGTGAATTTGAGACGGCCAGAATCCTGGTTACTGTGTGTGTGTGTGTGTGTGTGTGTGTGTGTGTGTGTGTGTGTGTGTGTGTGTGTGTGTGTGTGTGTGTGTGTGTGTGTGTGTGTGTGTGTGTGTGTTTAAGAGAGACTATAAGAAGGCCCAGAGGGAGAGATTTGTGTGTGCAATAGCGTAGACTTGACCAAGTGCTGTATGTGTTTTAAGTAGACAGAAAATCCATCTCTTTTCTTAGGTCGACCATAGGCCCTCAAAGGGTATACTCAGCTATCTGACCAAACAGCAGCAACAGCCCCAAAGAGTGATTAATCTACGGATTGTGAGAATGCAGTGAAGCGTTCATTCAGCACCTCGGACAGAGATATGAGGAGATCCGTCAGTTCCCCAGCAACAGTATTTATGTCTTTATATCATTAAGTATGACATGTTCATGTTCATTATTATTCTGTTAATTACATCAGTCTTCTGTATTCTGTTCTCTTATACGAGTGGTGCAAATTCAAAAATAGGATTTACAGAGTGGGATTGGTTTCCAATCTTTTAGCCAGAAAACACTATTTTATTCACAAAAGGCAACAATTGTTGAACCGATTTTGATTCACAGATGCACAATTTTCTCCCTTATCTCATACAAGAAACGTACGCCTACAACAATCTTACTCGTTTGAATTGGAAAATAATAAACTTGATATATATGAATTATAATTGTACTGATCTTTGAGTGTAGAAAGCAGCATGTCTTTTGCATCCTTAACCTTTCACTTTTGGGGGAAATCATTTCCAAGCTACCACCTTTCTAACCGGCTTGAATCTCCATGGAGCTTTTAACAAAAACCCAAATGACCTGCAATAAAACCTGGTGAAATTACCTTTTCCCCAAAAGGACCTCTTACAGCCTTCTGACCCAAATCCACACCTCCTCCCCCACCCCACAAACCTCCTTCTGAACACACTAACCCCTTCACTGCTCACCTCCACCCTGTTTCCAACCCCACCCCACCAGATGAAGTCGTCAAGCAGCTGTCATCACCAGCCCTAACCCCCGGGTCTTCAGGGTGCCCCCGGGGTCTGCCTTCCAGGCCTGGGGGGGAGGGGGGGTAAGGGGGGGGGTGGGTGGGGGGTTGGATGAGTGTGTAATGGGGCCGTGAAAGGAACCGTGTTCCTGTAATCATTCATAATAATCAGTCATTTCAATGCGGATAACCTGGTTCTGGTTAATAGACATCCAGTCATCACAAAGTCCTGGCTGATGTTTTATATACAAACTAAGTTCTTTAAACATCCCAGACTTCTCATTTTGAACATTTAAAAAACACAGGCATTTCTTAAGCTTGAGCTGTCATAGTAAGAATGTTTGACTGTTACACGCCAACGCAAGCATTTAGCATTTAGCATGGCATTACAACCAGCTGTCTAAGGCCCCATTACAGAGCCAATCACTCCAGTTTGAAAGATCGTCTTGAAATGGATACCCTGATATGATAGCATGTTTTCATTTGGAAATGAGCTGCGAATTATTTAGATTTTTTTAATTGGCAGCTTGCCCCATGATATCCAATTTTGTAGAAATGCACTGCCCAATGGCCACCTTTGCCAAACATTTTTCTATCTACACCATTCACTATTTCTTGAGTACAACTGAGCTTACGAATTGTATTTGGACGATACGCACAAAGTTTAAACGTCATGGTGTCCATTTCAAGAGTATAGCATTGCGAGGCTAATGGTATCGCTGACTGCTGTTCTTCTGACTCTGCATTGGTTGCTAGGGTGACAAGGGAGGTCTGGGAATACCTGGACGGATGGTGAGTTATGTGGTCTCCGGCCACTGTAGTACCATAGTATCAACCATAGTACCATATATGCACCTTAATTATGTAGTCCTACAAAATGTATATTACCTTAGTATTACACCATATAATACCACACCATCGTACCCGATGGTTTGCTACATTGCACAACACAAAAGCTATCTAAGTCCATTGTGGTGGGCTAGAAGAGACACTGGAGTTCCCTTTTGAGCCATAGAACCCAATTGTGTGCTACTTGTCACAATTAGAAGAAATTGACGGGAAAGAAAATCCAAATGTAAAATAAAAGATCAGAGTTTATTTTATGAGAATATGCAGAATACTAAGTACCTTTTGGAAATTCTTGGGCAAAGAAACAACGTTGAACTTGGTGTTCAACGGAGCGCCTTTCAAAGTAAGAGCTCATATCCCTGCTAGGGTTGGTTCGGGTGCTTTGTGAGCCTAAGCTCGTTGTCGATATATTGCTTCTCTTTTCTTAGCATCTGTCAGAAATATAGCCTGTCCTGAGACTACACTCTCCACTTCTAACATGCCACACCTCCAACACCAGCATCACCCATTACACCACCACAACAGTCCCCTCAAACTCAAACCACCTCCACAACCATTGATCATCTCTGCATGTTTCATAGATCCCCTTTTAATGTATCTAATACTGGACCCTCTCCCTCTCTCTTTCTCTCTCTACATCTCCCTCTCCATATCTTTATCTTCTTCCCCCCTCCCTCCCTCTTCCTATTTTTTCCCTGAACTTTGCATGCGACTGTCTGCTGTGATTCAACCCAGGGCTTAAAAGGACACGGAGGGGAGAAGGTAAGTGTAGGAGCACCTAGCTTTAGCATTAGCACCCAACTACTGCTCAATGTCTGCTCAATGTCTGCCAAGTGTCTACACCAGGGTCTCTGAAACTACGGTCGGGGGCCCAAAATGAGTTGTGATCCAGAGTAGGGTCCTGGCCTGAAAAACACAAGAGCGCACAACCTCAAGCTCTCTAGCAAACGGTTGGTTCCAACTGACACACTCAAATTATTTTGGGTCCCGCGATGAAAAGTTGAGGAATACCTGGTCTACACTGAAATTGCAGGGCGACTAGTCCAACGTGATCTGTGAGGATCCCTGTGTCCTGTTTTGTTTAGGGTATTTTTGCATCAGTAGGATTAGCTTCAGAAGGTCAGGGTGCACTGCCACCTAAATAGCCAGTCACTTGAGAATATGGCGAGATGGGAAACGATGGGTGGTGGGTTTTTGGTAGATCCATGCGCTGCATACAGATAAAGGTTCTGTATCCTTCCTAACAGGGAGACTTCAGACACTGTATAAAAAGCATTGTGACATGGGAGGAAAGTTATTCAACGTACAATCCATGAGAATAACATTTTCAAAACAAATATGCGGCCATATCCTCTCTCTCCAGGGGAGGGCGCATGTTCATGTCTCGCGGCTGTGCCAGGGTCGCCATATGTTCATATACTTCCACGGTTTGTGAGATAATTCAAAATAATATGAAAAATGAGATGGGCGTGAGTCATCCACGGCATGTGATAACAGAGGATTTTTATTGGGAGGCTAAACTCTTTTTGTTTTCATAACATTCTCTTAACTTCCAGAAGCATCCCATTCCTAGGCACTAGTTTTAATAACGGGACCCCTTTACTATTGTGTGGTTAGCTCATTAACTGCCAAACGAGAGGCTGGAGAAGTCGTAGAGTGAATCAATGAAAATCTGACAGCAGCACATATATTTAGCAATACTCTGCCAGACATGCATAGAGAAAAGGCATATTTTCATTTAAACGTCATATTTATAAAACTGCTTCTGTGGGTTTCAAAGCACGGCATTGTGTGCCAAGCAACTTGTAAACGCAAGCAGGGTAAGAGTGAAAACTGAGGCTATGAGCGACAGAAACCCACAGCCTGACTTTTATGTTTTCCCAGGCCGGAGACGATTTCATTTTCAGGCTAAATAAAATCAGTGATTTCTTTGTTCGCTTCCCACTTTATAACAGCGCTTGGTTCCAGTGTGTGCATCTCTGTGCTTTGGCTGCTGGTTTTGGTCTTTGATCTATTTCTGCCGTGTTTCACCGCGCTGCCCCCGCCACAGTAATCCAAGCCAGGTCCAAAGTTATTTGCACATCTTCCCTTGTCTGCTCGCACCGTGCCGTAAGATGACCAACCAGGTTTACGGTTACCCAGACCCCTGCTCGCCACTCCATTGAAGCAGGGTTCCGACCTTTCCCATCAGAGCTCCCAACCGATTAATCAAACCGAGAGTGCAAAAGGAAGCATTTCCCCTTCCCATAGTTGGTATATTTGTTCAGAAACTTAAAGAATCAGCCAGTTCCCTGTGTGATGGATGGCCGCTGCCATCGGCTCTGTCCTTGTGATAGAGTTTCATCGGGAGGGACAGAAGCTAATTAGATAAAGTGGCTGGTAACCGGAGGTGGACCTGGTCTTGTCTCGGTGGTTTGTGTGATTGCGCGGCGGAGGGAGGTCCTCGACGTGTAGCAGGAGGCTGAGACAGAGGCCAGGGCCCAGTGAGTCTCCCACTGTAAACACAGCAGTGGGCCTAACCTTCTGAGTCTTAATGTGTGGCTCCTAAAATCATAACCTCCTTCTGCTCTGGGCCGAAAGTCAAAGTAAACTTGACCACTAACGCCGGCATGTCCCTCAACTCGGTAATAGGATGAGGAGAAGTGTTTATGTCTTTAGGAGCTGGAAGCACCATAACTCTAATCTACGGTGGTAGATGGATTCTTCCTTGAGGTCTTGTCAACATATATCACCGTATAAGAAACAACGCTCTCCCTCTATCACTACGCAAATATGCCCTAATGGGAGTCTGCGGAGATCGGCAAGAGGGCAGAATGGAGGAGTTTGTTTCCTTTGTGTCCCTGAATCCTTGTCCGGCCTCCTCACCGTGACTCCCTCTCTTCTCAGGGTGCACCGGGCGAGCCTGGGCTGTCCATCATCGGGCCGAGGGGACCTCCTGTAAGTGTATTCCCCTCTACTGTAATCACAACTACCTTTAATCCCCTACTCCTATGTCTCTCAATCAGTGTCTCCTTTTTTTCCTTTCTCCTGCTCTTACACACTCTTTGTCTCTCTGTCTCGCATACTCCTGATCTATATCTTTCTCCTACACTCCCTCTCTCAATTTTTTTGTCTCTCTTCCGCTCTTTCCCTTTTAACCTCTCTTTCTCGCTCTCTCTTTATCTCTTTATCTCCCTCTCCTCCTCTCACTCAACAACATCCTAAATCAAATTATGAGATGTAAAGATGATTGCCAATGTCGTGTGCCTTGCCCTGCCTGTGATTATGGCAATCACTCATGCCTGTTGAATCAGGAAGTAATCAGGAAGTTTCTCCAGGACCAACCTAAGGAAATGTAAAGCTATCCAGGCATAGCAAGACTAGAAACCTCTGTGTTTGTACATGACATTAAGCTTTTGATTTAAATTTTGGATGATTTAGCATCTCTGCTTTTTCTTTCGGACATAGAAGAAATGTACAATGGATCAATAATGGAGTAATGATATGAACACTATAATGACACATTTAATATCCTTAGACTGGCTTTAACTTTGAAGTAGTTTTCTTCATAATGTTCAGTTTTTTATCTTCTTTTTTTTTTGAACTAGCACAGCCAATCCTCTGGCCACTTAAGTGAGGCAAACATGTGTTTTTTAAATCAGTGGTTATAGCAGTGCATGGCCGTTTGTGCCAGCCCTTCCAGAATGGTAATTGGCATTTCTAATGCATAGCAGACCGGGCAGGAAGTGAGACAGAGGAGGAGCCTCAAAATAAAAGCACAGCCAGACAGAAGCTGTCAAAGCATAGTTTATTGTTTTAAGTGAGATTATTAATATTTCTCTTTTTGGCAACGGGCCACAGCATCTCTGCCAAGTTGTCATTTTCAGTGTCAAAAAAGTAAAATAGTACCAATAATCGTAATCAAATGCCTTACATCATCCAAATCCTCCTTGCTCTCTGTCTCAAAAAACAAACAATATGCAAGCTTTCTGTGAAAGATGGTAGCAATAAAGTTGTGCTATTTCGATACTTGGACAGCAGACTGAACCTGCCTTGGTAGACCCAGACAACGATCCTAATAAGTTTCCCTTTGGTCAAAGAAATACAATCTGTTTCACTAAATGAACCCCTTCTCCGTCCCTGTAATTTACCTTTATGTTGTTGTCTGTAGAAACCCTCTCCTCCCTTTCTCTGCTCTCTCTCACTGTCTCTCTCTCTTTCTCTCTCTCTGTCTGTCTCTTTCTCGTCCCCTAGGATATTAAAAGTCTTGTACCAGACCGAGTCGTAGCCTCCTGAATATCCACTCTGACTACTCCAAGCTTGTTGTCTAATCATTATTGACGTGGAATAATTCCTCCCTGTCGTCAGGCATAACGTGCAGCAGTCCATCTTTATTAAGCCTGCAAAGGAAGAAGAAAATCTGTGCTTCTTGCCCCCATCTATTTCTTTGCAGGTTTTGTGTTTCAACTGATTTCCTAAAAAGAAAACTGACTGTTCCCCCTATGGGCTGCAGTATCACTCCCGCTGTCCAAGTCAATTACTGGCCTGCCCGGGGTTTTTGCCTTGGAGGGGGGGGCAATGGGGAGTGGTGGTGGGTATTGGGTTGGGGGGGGGGGGGGGGGGGGGGGCACCAAGAGTTCTGAGGTCTAGCTCCTCATACAGAGTTTTTTTGAGGGGGAGATCTCCACGTCAATCTGCGAGAGAAGTGCTCCTCCAAAAACACATCATCTCTGTTTGTGCTCTGTGTTTTCCTAGGGCCAGCCAGGCACCCGCGGGTTCCCAGGGTTTCCAGTAAGTGAACACTTGTGTCATTCATCTGCCTCACAACACTTAAGATGCAGGTTTAGGGTTAGGGGCCACCGTGACAATACACTGAGAGTGGAAGTTTGTTTTAGAGATCAGCTCAAAACCCTCAACAGTATTTCTTGTTCCTGGTATTGCCTTCTTGAAGGTAATGCGTTGGTCTCTTCGTGACGTCTTGTCTTTAATTCAAACCACTTTTTGAAAGAAAATAATAATTATTTACCCGTGACATTTTTAAGCACGTCACCTTTCTATTATTAAAAAGGAAGGGCTTTAATCACTGTAGGTCTATGCGGATAAAAACGTCTGCTAAATGACAAAAGAGTAAAAGTGCAAAATGCCAGCTCTTCAAATGCAAAAGAAAATATGGATTTTACAATAAAAAATGCTAGCAGATTGTGCTATGATTTTTCTTCTTTTTGCTTCTTACTCTGTCTTCTTTCATGCTAGGGTCCAATCGGGTTGGATGGCAAGACTGTGAGTTTTTTCTCTTTTTCTCAGATATTTTATAATGATAATAATGATATAATTGAGTCAATGACTTTGCTACATTAGTTCCCGGTTTCATCAACCTACGGCCGTAATGATCATAATTAGGCTAAGAATGATTGTGGTCATTTCAGTCATAAAATCTCTATTAGTATCATTACCGCCATTACAGGGCACTGTTTAAGATGTCATTTATGTTTCTAGGAAGTTATTCCTATGGAAAATCAAGGTCAGGTATCTGTGTTTGAATCACTTTAACTCTTCACCGTTGATCACTGTTTTCTATCACAGGGACAGAATGGACAGAAGGGTGACATGGTAAGCTTTTCTCAAGACCAAAACCTCCAAAAAACTAAAATATATATAAGGCCTATTACGAGCATTGACAAGTTAAATTCTTTTTTAATGTTCTATTAAGGTATCATATTATAAAAAAAACAGTGTTTGACCACACATAATCATTGGAAAACAAAAGTAGCGGCCTCATTTGTGGACAGGGTAATAGGATAGCAGGGCTGTTTTAGTAAAATAAGGAAATGACCAGACACACTTCAGAATAGACCTGATCCTATATTTTCAGGTTTGTGCAACTCTTTGTTATTTTTCTAACATAGGCTTTTGAAAAACCGGTCATGTATTACTTTTCTTGATCTAATTCATGTTGTGTATTTTTACTATTTGAATTTCTATGAATTCTAAAGCAACCCACTCAAATGATGTGCTGCATTACCATTGAAAAACTCCCCTGAGCACCTCTGTATTGAATAAACAGTTTAAGACGGTATTAAGTTCTGAAGAATATCATCATCACCCTATTAGAGTTGCCGATGTGGTTTTGCGTTGACTTATTTTGTCACAAACACCCACTTATGCCTTGCTGGCCACCGGAGAAATAGCACTTCTTTAGCAGACTTGGATCGTGGAAGTCGGTCCTCTTGCCAACCTCAATAAAGATATATTTATAGAAGAAGGGGAAAATGCCCTGAATGCTCTGTGGTGTGAGCTTTTTTCAGACATTGACAGAAACTGTTTTCTGTCACTCCTTCGGGTAGTTCAACCTTTTTTCCCCGGGATGGCTGTTTAAAGAGCATTAGTCTTGGTGAGACAGTGGGAAGTTATTCTGTGTGTGGGGGGGAAATGAGGTATGTTTTGAGAAGGGGGGGGGGGGGGGGTTCTTTCTTGCCTATTCTGACCCACATCACCGGTGGGCTCCCATTTGGAGAGAATCCGGAGAAACTGTTGACCTCCAGTGAAAACACCACAGTCTTCCAGTAGGTGTACATCTGCGTCTGGCTAAAATAACGCCGGAGGGATGGTTAACGACACTATAATGAGCTGATTTTCCTAACCCGCTCCCTGCCCCCGCCTGAGGGGACGTCAAGCAGTATGCACGGAGCATTCAAGGCAGGTAGCCTTGGGGAATGTTCCCAGACGTGGGGTTGGTGGGGTCGGTTCAGAGCTGTGGGGTGGGTTCTTAGGTGGAGGGTCACCTGAGTGCCGCTGTGGGCTGGATGTATCCAACTGGGCCCTGGCTTCCTCGGGTCCATTAATCAAGGCTGTGGCAAGGCTCTGACAGATGAGGAGAGCAGCACACCCCAGGAGCCGCTGGGAAGTCCTACTGAATCGCTCAGTTCAGGACCAGTGATTAGAATGGACTTGTTCCAGGCGACCTGCCGCTTGGGGATGGCTCTTTATTGTTTCCCAGTTCACTGATCGCTTTGCTTGACTCTTGCATCCTCTTTCAGGGTCAGAAAGGACTGACGGGGCTCCCAGTAAGTTTTAAAACGTTTAATAGCATCGTCTTTGACTTTTCACCCTATTATCAGTACTTTGCCGTTTGTTTGTTAGATATTAATTCAAACGTATGTTTCTTCTACTAGGGTGACCATGGACCTAAAGGAGAGAAGGTCAGTGATCTGTTGCACATGAGAATATAACTTATTCTATTAATGGCCCTATTGGTTAGTTGAGTGTGGAACCCAACAAATATTTGGATACCATGACAACTCAATGCGTTATTTTTAGTTCTGCATTCCATTTCCTCGCCCAGGTAGCCATTAGAATGCATTTCCATTGAGTTGTCACGGTTTCCCCAAAGATCCTATCAGGCTAGCCCAACCGACTAACCAATATGGCCTCTAGGTGATCACAGTCTATGGAGAAGGACCTGAACTCTATAGCAGACATACAATAACAAAATACTAATCTTCTGTTTATCTTCTCTCTCCAGGGTGTCTGCGGAGACTACTCACACAGGGTAAGACATCGTTCTTCTGATCTCCATGTTTGGTATTCAGTTCCAAACCAAAATATTCCCCCAATCTCCCATATGCATCTCCTGTTCACCTCTTCCATTCTTTGGCTTCCATCATGGAAGGGGAGTCTGCACTCATGGTGCAGAACGCAGGGAACTTTGGAAGACAAGAGGAACAAGAAGAATAAAACAACCAGAAGCACGGTCTAGATGGACGAATTAGTTTGTGATCAGTAGCACATGAGAGAGAAGAGAGAGTGAGTTTGAGGCAGTGAGGGGCAATCCAGTTTGGCCCCAGCGTCTCCGGCACTCTGCTGTTTCAGGGAAAACAAGGCAATTACTGGCAGGCTCACGGAGCAGCAAGTCAGATAAGGGCCCTGTGTGAGGCGGGTGCCAGGAATAGGAGTTTCAAGTGTGTTGAGTTTTTTTTAATTTTCTTTCACCCGACCCAACTCTGATAGCTAGGTCGATTTGGGGCATAATTTCACCTTCAAGCTATTAAGCAACCTTGCTGTGGAGGCATTCTTTTTTTTTATTTTGCTACCAGTTAAGTGAACTCCCAAAATAACATCCAAGAGCACATGGAAAGCTTTCCTTTTCAGAGGTTGTTATTGTGAGCATTATGTTGTCGTATGCATCTCAGACTGCTTGACCCAGGGGAGGAGGTGTAGGTGGTTTGGGATGAGGAAGTAAACAGTGTAGAAAGTCATTTATTTATAGTGACTCATAGTGATTTGAGCCACTATTTATAGTGATTTAATGCTGTTCATTTGGGGTGAGTGGGTCGGTAAGGTAGGGTTAGTTGTGACGAGTCGTTGGTAAAGGTAGGGTCGGTAGTACGAAGTGAGTGGTTAGGCGTAGGGTAGGGTCAGTTCTTTGACATGACCCTTTTGGTCCTTCATAACATTATATATTGATCCTTCTGTCAAAGAACCTCCATTTCCAACCATAGAACCAATCACTCCTCACCCTTAGTATAAACACATGGTAGAAAAAAAAACGATTGGGACTCCTTTGGTTGCGTTGGAAATTACCACCTGCCTGATTATGTAGGAGCTCTTTGTCCAGGACCTTCCCCTGAAAACCATGGCTGCCATGCGCTCCAGCCAGCCTTTGGTGTTCAAGGTTTGTGGGAGCCTGAAAACACCCCCACATCCTCCAGGTGGATTAACCCAGTCCTGCCGCAAAGAGAGCCCATGCTCCTGTACCCTCTGCTCTCCACTGCTAAAAAGTGACCAAGCCTAACTGAATTGGAGAATAACAATTGCTCCTTTTTCAGTTTCAATTGAGCAAAATGCTGCTCTTTTTAATGCAACTTGCAATACCATCACTTCCTGAATTGTAGCACTTTCTTGTGTAACTTTGTAAACCATGTTCATGTTTGTGAATTTGGTGGACAGTGGGAAACGGTGAAGGATACAGCGGCAGTTTTGCCTACTTTTTGTATGTTTTACCCCCCATTACTTATATATGTTCTTCCCTGTATAATCTTCTGAACATACTTTATATATTTCCTTATGAATGCACCTTCAATGTGGAGGCTATTGAACGTTGAATTGTTTGATTAAATGTACAATTTAGTCAAGATGCTTAAAACTATTTATCATTGAAGGCTGCGCTATTCCTGTGTCTTAGAAAGAACAATGCTGGAAATATGTACTGTATGTAAAAAGTAGGCAAGAAGCATGCAGCTCACTCAGCCCAGTGGCGGTGGAACAAAATGACTCCAGTGGTTAACAGTGGGGAAGTACCTTCCCCCCCACTTCTCTCTAAACTGTAAACTGATGATGCTGGTGGTCTCAACAGAAGCGACGTATTGTACAGCCGTGTGCTGGACAGTTAGCCACAGTAAGTCTGGTCGTGTTCTGCGCTGTGCTGCACAGCTCTCTTTGTGGCAAGGCTGTCTTCCACTTGATCTCCACTGTGTTTCAACCTAAAGGCCGGTTAGGGTGGCAACCTGAGAGATGAGGGGTTGATGTCGGACTGTGGCTTCGTAAAGCACAGATCACATCATTTCTCGAAGAAATCTAATTTCTTGCCCAGTCACAAATCAACCCTTCTTATCTCAAGCCTTATCCGGCCTCTAGATTGCATCGGCAATACCTCGCGTTGTCTTTCTTTTTTTTATCTCTCGCTTTCTTTCTGTCCGAGCATTCGTTCCTCTGTACTTCGGCAATTTCTTTATTTTTCACTCTCATGTTGATTTCTGTTGTTTCTTCTCCTCTCTTCCCCCCTCCCCCTCCCTCTTCTCTTCCCTCCTCTTCTCTTCCTCCTCGCCACCCGTTTCCTTTCCATGACCTCCCGGTGACCTTTGACCCGTGAACGTTTTGGCCCCCGCTGGCCACCTGTGCTTTGTGACCCCTCTTCCTCTCCTCCCACCCTCCTCGCCTCCCCCGCCTCCCATCCAACCTGCTCCCTCCCTGGCAGATGTTGCCCATCACTGTGCGCAACATGCCGTCCATAAGCCCTCTAATCCTAAAGCGTCTGAAGGTACAGCTCTCTCTGCTCCCCATACTCCCCCCCCCCCCCCCCCCATCCCTAAACCCCCACTACCCTTAACCCCAACCCTAACCCCCTGCACCAACACTACCAACCTGAGGATGCCAACCGCCGTCAGCCAGCCGCCGATCTCTGACCCCGTCGATGTGATGGTCAAACTGCGGTGGAACCCCTGGAGAATTTATGATATTGGGGGTTCATTTTGGGTTAGCTAACCCTAAGACCAACACATCTTAAGCACATTAATCTTCCTTTGATCTCAAGATGAATCAATTATGATTACATTAATCATAAATACTTGACTCAAAGGAGACCATTTCATATGCTCAGGGTAATATACTCATTAGAATGCTTCATGGCCCATTTAGTTTAGTCTGAAATCCCCCTGAGAAAAGCTGGAAAGCTTTTTTACTATTTGATAAAAATCTGCATAGTAGATCAAACAGAAGAAAAACAAAGTTTGGACCACACACAATCTAGCATCCGGTTCTTACCGGATCCGGCCATCAAACACTCATGTCCGTCCCTATGAAAGAGCTGGAAAGGTGGCCATGCTGGCCCCTGACCAAGGAGGGCCCCTAGCACAGGTGGACCCCTGTTGGCATCCGCCCTCCATCTTGTTTTCCACCCCCCACCCCCCCAGGTGTGCTGTCTTCTCTGTGCCAGGACAGAATACCTTGTTTGGAGACAAAGCATTGCACTGTGGTACAGGGAGAAACCGTAGAGGAAAAGGAAATACCACCCCTTGACTGTTTTCTAAAAAGGCCCGCTGTGTGGAAGCAATCTTCTGTACCCTGAATGGAATGTGCTCATTGAACAGACACAGAGGCATAAATCATAGCCATAGACCACTAGGTAGGGGAGGGAAATGATGGAATATAAATCTAACGTGGACGGATATGTTCCGGATTATCTCAAGGAAAAGACATGGTGCCGGAGTTGGCAACACTTGCTGATCCAGGGCTACTGTACGCCGTGATTACACTGCGCCTGGATCACGGCCAGCCAGTCCTCCACTTGAAAGTCCTCATAAGTCAGAACACATGCGTGCGTGTGTGTGTTTGTGTACGGTGTGTGTGTTTGTGTGTGTAAATGAATACTATGCTTGTGAGGACTAGGGTTCTAGCCATGTGAGAAAACGCTCCAGCCTTCAAACCGAGCAGACGTTGAATCTTTCCAGACGTACTGTTTGGGTTTTTATTACCAGTAGTCAGACTACACATGATAAAGGCCCTCGTGTTAGCGATAGCTCTCTAGAACCCAAACAAAGGAATGGGAGAAAGAGATGTAGAATGGTCGGCTTTTCTATTGGTGGACTTATTTCTCTGGTAGCCCATTCTGGTCTTTTTAGATCCTGTTGTCGACGTGAATTAAGCTCTTCAGTCGGAAATGTGCTGATCTCCATGGACAGCTTTCAGCCACATAGACATGAATAGAAGATTCTTTCCCCAAGTCATGGCTAGAAATCCACTAGGTAGATAGACATGTAGCAGTGATGGTCCCCTCACTAAGATAAGGGACATGTAGCAGTGATGATCCCCTCACTAAGATAAGGGACATGTAGCGGTGATGGTCTCCTCACTTAGATAACGGACGTGTAGCGGTGATGATCCCCTCACTAAGATAAAGGTACATGTAGCGGTGAATGTCCCTTCACTAAGATAAGCCTCCATCAATAAACTTTCAATGCTATCCCCAGTGCCAGTCTCTCCAAACAAGGTTGCTCAGTGAAAAAACAATGACGTGCCTTGTTCACCTGCTTGTCTCGCTTCCCTGGCTAACGTTGCTCTGCAAAGCATAACTTCCTACACGCTCCACATGCAGTGTGTGTATGTGTGTGGCCGTGTGACCTGTGGCGTTCATGTGCTGGCATGGAGTGCAGTGGATCGGCGTGGTGGTGCTGTGTTGCGTGGCATGGTCCATCAGCGGGCCCCGCGCGGCAGATTGTAACTGTAGGTCTCTCAGCAGGGCGAGACCGGAGCCCAGGGCCCCCCGGGACCTCCCGGGCCTCCCGGGAACCCCGGCCTGAGCGGAGTCAGCGGCCCACCGGTAAGTACCCGGGCAGCGACTTAGGATCACTTGGACTCTGGTCCCAGGTGGACCTTGTAAAAGCTTGTACAAACTAACAACTGGATGGTCGATCTGCACTGGTTTCGTTGGGGGAACAACCTTACCCAGTAAGGTTCTGGGTTCAAACCCCAGTGTGTGCAGTCTAACTGTAGACACTGGGGTCCAAACCCAGAACTTTGAGCAAGCTGAATATTATGTCTTACAAAGTCCTATTCTAAGCAAGGTTAAAAGCTCTCCAACTCTTTGAGCCATTTCTCAATGCCATGATTACTGCTCGTAGACCATTACTCAATGTCTAATCCTAATTAATTTGAGCTGTTAATGGTTTAACACAGAAAAAAAACATCTGCAGAACCTTAAATAAACATATGTAGAATACCACTATGGTCTCACATACATAGCAGGTTTATTTTGCCAGTTATCACACGTGGGTTTACCTCTGCTTAACGCTCCTCTATAAAGTCGTGGTGTCTGTTTTATTAGGGAAAACCTGGCGAAGCCGGGAAGCCAGGGAAAGATCCAAGGGTGAGTAGAGCTTTCGGCCTCAGCCAAATCCTTCCTTTATCAATTTTTTTCTCTCCATGTTCCCATTGTGTAAAATACACTGACATTTAACAGTTCTCTCTTGGTTTGTTTTTCCTCCCCCACAGTTAATACCAGGAATGAAGGTAAACACACACTGAGTTCCAACGGGGTAACCACAGCAAAGATGAATCAGAAAGGGTTCAGAATGTGTCCGACTCTGAACAGACACCACCGAATTACTAGAATCGGCCTGGTTGACTTTGGACTGAATCAGACTATATTTCCCACTATTGAACCAACTGGGATATATTATGTGGGATTATTCAGGAAGTGTAATTCTCAAGCTATTAAACTTTCAAGACAATGGCTGGATGAATATAATTCCCTTACACTGAAATAATGGCAGTTGTGTAAATGTTTCAAAGTATAATGTTCTGAAATTAAGACTTTATTTAGTGGTTTATAAAAAAATCTTTGTTTAAATGACTGCAGCCTTTTCAAAGTAAAGTACTTTGAAGTCCTTCTAAAGTCTGCAGTAGATGTTTATCCAAGTGTTCCTAATGGAGAGTCAACTATTAATGGATGTTCTCATTATAGGGTGAAGCAGGAGTACCAGGGCAAAAGGTAAGATCCAAGTCTTCCATACAATTACACATACAATTACCCATTGGCAAGAATGATGGAACATCCTTATCTCTCTTTCTTCTCAAACTGATCGTCCTTCCATCTCTCCCCAGGGTGACCAAGGAGTCGTTGGCCCGGCCGGTCCTCAAGGCCTACAGGTAGGCTACACCTGTTCTGTGTGCTTGTTAGATCGATGTATGATAAATGTTGTTAAGAGCAGGTAAGCTTGCTCTAATAGTCCTGCCAGTGTGGACATTATGGGGTTGAAACCAGAACCTTTCGGCCAGCAGTCTAACATCCTATCAAATTTACTATCCTTCCCCCGCAGATACTTATATTAGAAAACAAATATACACCAGATATTCTTGAGCATTCACAAATACTGGTCCTTCAGTGCTGTGCATTCTGTGGGGTAAAGTGCTGATCACAAGACCACCCTCTGAGAAGTCAGAGGTTGTTGTCGCTGCTGTGGCTTAGTTCTGGCTGTGGACTACACTGACAAACACACAGCCAAACACACACATTGAAATGCACACACACACACACACACACACACACACACACACACACACACACACACACACACACACACACACACACACACACACACACACACACACACACACACACACACACACACATCACACAGAGGGCCACACGCCAGCAGTGCCGGCTTAATGGATTTCACCTCGGGGGTGCGGAGGGAGACGTGCGCACCCCACCAGGCCTGGGCTGCCTGGCCTCCTCTGGAGGGCACGCACGCACAAACACACACACACACACACACACACACACAGGCATGCAAACACATGGTTGCTCATGCGGACCGGCACAGCAACTGTTCCCTTCCTATCTTACCACCACAGCGCATGACGAAAGAGGGGGAGAGAGAGAGAGAGAGAGAGAGAGAGAGAGAGAGAGAGAGAGAGAGAGAGAGAGAGGGAGAGAGAGGGAGAGGGAGAGAGAGAGAGAGAGAGAGAGAGAGAGAGAGAGAGAGAGAGAGAGAGAGAGAGGGAGAGGGAGATTGTGTGTGGGAGGTAAAAAAATAAAGTGCATTGATGCAAGGAAGAGGGAGAAGCGCAGAGAAAGTTATACAATGAGTTATCAAAGAGGGAGGGATGGGAGGAGAGAGATGGAAAGAGGCGGGGAGGGATGCAACATGAT
The DNA here is from genome assembly GCF_902167405.1 of Gadus morhua. Lineage (NCBI taxonomy): Eukaryota > Metazoa > Chordata > Actinopteri > Gadiformes > Gadidae > Gadus > Gadus morhua. Next base: position 14,316,176 of record NC_044062.1, on the reverse strand, counting down.
ATAGATGGACAATGGAGTAATTGGGGATGAAGATGAAAACAGGAGGAGAGGGGGGTGGTTTGAGTCCACCCCCCTCACCGACCATCACCTCCGCCTCCTCCACCACCTCCTCCTTGTCTCTAGTATCCCATCTTTCTCAGGGTCAGCCTCAGCTGCGGCTCTCCTCTCGCTATATAAACCACCGGGTTTGGCCATCTGGCCATCGTCAGACTGTGTTTACCCGCGCTGTCGTGACCCAAACCACAACCCTCCCTATCCATGACACCGTACTCCCTCACAGCGTTTATTGGGCTAAGACTTAAGGTTGGATCCACCATGGATCTCTTTTTTCTTTTCCTTCTTCTATTAAAAACATCATGGCCCCCTCCTTCACTGCACAGCTTTGAGCTTCCGTTCGGATTATTGCCTCGTAAACGTTAAAGCACAATCTTCCTATCTCTCTCTCTCTCTCTCTCTCGCGCGCTCTCTCTCAGGGTTTTTTTCTTTCCATGAGCTAACTGCTCCCTTCTTATGAGGGAATAAATTCCTGTTTCTACGCCTCAAATAAAATACAGATACACAGATACGTTATGTCCTCATTCTAAACCATTTTCCTTTTTATAATCATTGATTTGACTTTTATTCCGGAACATATCCCTGGGCAAATAATAACTCAGAAGGGATGTTAGATATTCCTTACATATTTTAAATAAATAATATTCGCTGGCAAGTTGTCTTGGAAAGCACAAATATAGTTTGCAAGTCAGCTGCTCCTTTGATTACGGTATAAAGTCCAAACTTGGAGCCTTGCAGCGAAAACGTTATTGTGGTGGTGGTTTGAGGGCTATGGCGCCATCTTGTGGAACACAACGATATTGATTCAAACTAAATTGTTAAAAAAAATAATAATCCTTGTTTATTTTATTTATACATCTTTTTGTGATGCAGGACTGACCGTTTTCTTTTTCTTTCTATTTATGTTATACTCTAACAGGGATTAAAGGGAGATCAAGGCATCCAGGTAAAAACATTTTGCAGCATGCTTTATGGATACACTGTATATCATCAGTGCAGTGATAGTGGCGTTGATTTGTTTTGCATCCACCAGCCGGACGGGTGGTCATCCTCAGTGCAGCAGTCTACTTGCTGACTGTCTGACAAAAGATCAAACACGCCTGTTTTCACATATTTACGACCAGCAGCCTGTGCCTACAGGTTGCGGATTACGTAGAGGTCTCTGCTTAAGTATTTGGGAAGTAGACAAGCGGTGGTGGAGGGGGGCTGGGGGGGGGGGGGGCTCTTCCCTGTCTGGTTGCTTCATCAAAAAACTACTTCAAACAACATGCACTACGGACACTTCAGCCTCCTCCCCCACCACCACCACCACGTGTCCGTCACTCTGTCCAGACTTTTAAACAGAATAGTCGTTTTGAAAAGCGGCCAGGATGGGGTCCCCGTCGACCCCGACGATGGGAGCCCCCCATGATGGATGGTTCTGGAAGCTTTCGTCGTTTTTTAGACCAACCAAAAGGAAAACCGAGGGGAATTATTGATGTAGCTTTTCGGCAGGTGCACGGCGAGAGCAAGTACTCCCCCCCCCCCCCCGCAGCCCTGGGACATGTCGACTGCTCTTCACATCACAGTGTGTTGTGTGTGTGTGTGTGTTATCTCCAACGACGTCTCCGTCCGTTTTTGTTCTATAGGGACGAGCGGGAGAAAAGGGTATCCCTGGAGGGAAGGGAGAGCAGGTATTTGGAGAGGCTGGCGTTGCGTGTGGCATCCCGGGCTGGGGGTGGGGTGGTGTGGGGGGAGTCTCGAGGCGATGACATGCATGGTCGCAGGATGGATGGCCCCGGCCGGAGGGAATGTAGCCCCTAATCCACTCATGGCTGCCTGGGGAATGACCTGAAGTTGGACTGACCTTCTCGCTGAGAGTGCTTTTTTCGCAAAGAGACTTAGTGCCTTTTGTGAAATATATTTTTTTACTATCTTTTTAAAAATTCAAATTCAAAAAGAGTGGATAATTTATTTTTCTTAACGATCATTGACCTGATTTGGTTTGGCCTGTCTAAATAAAATAACGGCCTTCCCTCCCATCAGACTTACACAGGCTGTTAAGTCAAGTTAAGTCTTATTTACGGCCCTCAATGCATTTGCCTTAGCCTTGAACCCTCTTGCTCAGTCTTTGGACTATATTTAGATGATTAACTGCACAAAGGTTCAGCCAATGTAGATACGTGTGCTCCAGGTTCAACAACTTCAGGTTAACTCATGTCTTTATTTATGTCTAACTTGGTCAATCTCAACTAATGGTTTGTCTGACTGAGTCTTATTTTTCTTGTTGAAACACAGTAACCAAATTACAATAATTGTATATTATTATAATAATAATATACAATATTTGATTATACAGCTTCTAACTTCACAGAAGAGCAGACACATTAAATGGTTTTAAACCTCCTTTTGGACCTCAGACTTGTTGCTTATGCTTGTTACTTATCCTGGTTCTACTGTGGGAGTTCAAAAAAAGTTCCATTATTTAACCACGTTAGATTCGTCTTGGAGATTTAAATTACCTAACGACACTGTGACGATTGAAAGACATCAAAGTTACCATAAGACATAGTAGCAACTCTCTCTCTCTCTCTCTCTCTCTCTCTCTCTCTCTCTCTCTCTCTCTCTCTCTCTCTCTCTCTCTCTCTCTCTCTCTCTCTCTCCCTCCAATAGCAGGGTTATAGCAGGGTTCCAGCAGCGCTACTTTTGGGTTAGCATCAGGGATGAGCTCTGTCTATATTAGCAGGGTTAGCGATAGCCCTGCAGTGTTCCAGCATTGATGCTGTTGGGTTAGCATCGGGGATGAGCTCTCTCTGTCTATAATAGCAGGGCTATCGTCCACAGCGCAGTGTTCCAGAAGCGCTACTGTTGGGTTAGCATTGGGGACGGGGCGGGAGGGGTGAGGACAGACCTCTTAGTACTCAGTAGGGCCTCAACCTGAGGTCTCACCGAGTCCAGGGGCCTCCTTTGGGATTCGTAACCATAGCAACGGCTCCCGTGTTCCGCCGAAGCGCTGGCAGCTAGCAGCGGTAGCAGCTGGAGCACTAGCCTTGGATGTTTTCTACATTAAGTCCTATGGGGGGAGGGAGAGGGGAAGAGAGAGAGCAAGGAGGGAAAGATTGCGAAATAGTGAAAGGGGGGGCGTGAGAGAGAGTGAGAAAGAGGGAAAGAAAGAGATGGAGAGATGGGTGGTGGTTGAGGGGGCAGGAAAGGAAATATTGGTGGTATGCACAGGAAGCAGCAATGTGGGCTTTTATTGTATTATAATAAAGAGAAAGTGCTTTAGCAGAGCCCATCCTTCAAAGTTATGGTATGGCCACCTCAGGAATAGTGGTTTGCTCTGATTCTCGCTCTCCCAACAAACAGCCCAGGGTATTTTCCTCTTCCCACCATATAGAAAAACGGCAAATAATAAAATACTTTGGTATTTACAGGGAATATCTACATGGGTCTGACCGCAGAGTGAGCCTACACTACTAAACCTCTTCAAACCCCTTAGTACCGCCATCACAAGCAGGATTCCCAGCGTCCCAGACAGGACAAGGCCGGCAGCAGACCCTCAAGTGTTACTGAGCCGCCCTCCCAGCTGGCCACACGGGGGGGCAGCAGGCTGGTGGGCTCCAGGAGCCGGGAGTCAGTCTGGACGCCGGACCCACTCGGCTCTTATATTTAATGAGTTCCGTCTTAGGGGAAAACAGATTCAATTTCCACCCCCTGGTAATTGGCAAACTTTGGGCACTGAAAGAAAGACGGAAGGAAGGAAATAAAGGAATGAAGGGAGGTAGGGAGAAGAAGGAAAGTAGAGAGAGGGAGGGAGGGAACAGAAAAACAATAAAGAAAGTGTGAGAGAGAGTATGAAAGAAAGGAAGCAGTGAGAACAGAGGGAACAAACCCACAGTGGATTTTGCGGCCGGAAACCTCGGCGGAGAGTTGCACCGTGGGGAGTCTGGCGGGGGTTGAAAACCTGTGTCTTCCCTGAGCCGGTGAGCAGACCGCTCTCTGCTCTCCCCTCCTGGTTCACTGGGAAGAGAGGCCCTGCCAGATGGACTAGGCATCAGCGTTAATACCCATGGCTGTGCTGACCATGTGGAGTTTACATCGGGGAGAACTGAGGATGCTGTGAATTAGCGTTGCAGTGTGTCCGGTCTTATGTGGGCTGGTGTTTATTTGGGTTATTAAGTTCTGTAATGGGCTGCACAGTGTCTGTGGACTGATTTGTCTGAGTCGCAAGTTTGTCGTAATCAAACAATGAGTAGCAGTTCACTGTTTATCCGTAGTGTAGAGAACTGTCTCCTTTTAGAAACGTTATTTGTGGTTTGAGCTATGGTGGAAACTCTTGACAGCCATGACCTGTGTCGATGTGTCTCTCCTCAGGAAAGAGAAGGCATCGGACACGGCACTGCAATGCCTCGCCAAATTCAGGGAATTGCTGTGGTGTAACATTTGGTGGTAACTATTTGGTCGTTTAGCAGACAGCTTCCATCCGCAGTGACTTATGCTGAATTGAAGATGCATGTCATGTATCACTCGCCCAAGGATGCCTTCAGGTAAGCTGTGGGGACAGCAGGGTTTGAACCCGGAACCTTTGGGCTGGGACTCTAGCACCCTAACCACTATTACCCAAGCCTGCCTGAACCGAGCAGGCGGTTAGGGGGTGATCTGTTCCATGGCAGAGCTCGCGTCCGAACCGGAGGGGGGGGTTGGGGGGAACTGGGGGAGGGGAGAGGGAGGTTGGAGTGTCCTCAGAAGAGGGATCAACGTATCGATAAATCACCGCTTGGCATGCAAGCTTGGCAGGTACATGTAGGCTGACAGCAACTGGACACATCATGGGGCGGAGAGGGGGAGAGAGAGCGGGGGGAGAGAGAGAGAGGGAGAGAGAGAGATAGGACACACAGAGTGCCAGTTAGGGGAGAGAGAGAGAGCAAGTTACAGAGGAAGAGAGAGAAGGAAAAGGACAGAGAAAGGTGAGATGGACCAATATAGTAACAAAGTTCATGTGTGGTAAACGAGGGCTCAGGGAATACTAGAGGCTGATTGGAGGAGCTGGAGATCAAAGCAAATCTCTATTTCCTGTTTTGTTTTAGTTGGCAGGGGACGGGACGTCTCTATGAGAACCCACCAAGTGATACGAGACATGGGCACTCTGTGTACAGACACCAACGTACACACAAATTACTGTCGAGGCAAACGCCTAAACTCACACAAACACCAATCGTGCACACGCACAAACACAAATAAACACACACATATAAATAATGTAATACATACACAATACGCTTATTAATCTTTTCAGTAAATACACTGATAGAGGATACTTTTTTTGCATCCCAATTAAGCAACTGAAAATCTATGTTGTTGATTCACTCAACAACGATTATCTAAGCACAGTTTTCAGTGGACATAGTTTAATGGAATGAGATGATATTTTAGCTCATGTGTTTTAGTTTAGTTCTACTTTTCATCTTTATGAATCATTATAACTTCATCAGCCCAAAAACAGCCCACCATGTTGCCTCAGCAATGTTCACTATGATCAACTACCGCTACATATCACAACCTTTAGGTTAACCCACCCAAGATAACAGATCTTTTGGGATCGAGACCCGGTTCGATAGGCTTCCACAATTCTCAAAACCTGAAAATCAAAAAGCTTGGAGCTTATGGGTCTCTGTCCGAGCCTGGGTACAAGCATCGACTGCATACAAGGTTATATTATAAAAAAATCGAAACATAATATTGTCCACCGGCCTGTTCGGCCTTGCATGGAGCGACCATTCAGGAATCTATATTTTAGATTACGAAGCCTCCAATGTAGAGGACTATGGAGCCTGTCCCAAATGTTTTCAAAGCAGTCTGTAAGTTTGCGGCAGAATTGGCCATGATTTCAGTGAGAAAGAGTGGCGTGAGAGTGTGTGAACAGGCTCATTTGTCTCTCGTTCAATGCGTGAGGGTTGGCAGCTCTGTGTATGAATATCAGCAAAAAAGTTCCCCATCCATACTCAATCAGTGAGTTGTGGATGCATGAATTTATTTCCTTTCCTTGTATTTCCAACCGATGACCCAACAGGGGTCCGTAAATAGACCTTGAACTGTGAGCCACGGCTGTTAGCATGTAGCGGAGCATACCTGCAAAGAGGGGTTAGTGAAACCTCGTTGCCGACTTGCTTGGTACTCGGTGTATCCAACATGGCAGCTGCGAGCGTACGTCACTCGACATCACCTGCGCGTTAATCCGTCCAAATGAAGAGGCAGGCAAACACAGTGTTCAATTTAATAACCCACTAGAGGGTCTGTGTGTTTGTGTCTGTGTGTCGCCGACTATTTATAACAAACCTATTTCAGAAGGTTAATTATCACGTGACCTGTTTTTGACGGATTCTAATCTGTACCAGTTTTCACTCCTGCCTTTCAACACACACACTGTAACTGCCTGGCCGGGGCTTAGCTAACTCGCATGTTCCCACGCACGTGGACTCTTGTGTGGTTTCAGCTCTGTCCTTCTCTAGTAAACGTCTGCCTTATTCTGTTGATCTCTAATTCTAGTCGATTATTGATGAATTTATAGCTCTTTGTTGACTTTGATTTGAATGGTGTTTATCAAAATATATTGTGGTAGCTTTCAATATTAACACATATTACATACTTCTTGATGTTAACCCCTTATTAAACTCTTCTCTGCATTTTATAATCCCTCACCTCTTCTTCTTCTTCTTCTTCTTCTTCTTCTTCTTCTTCTTCTTCTTCTTCTTCTTCTTCCTTTATCTGACCTGTGACCCCTGTAGGGTGAATCAGGCTTTCCTGGTGTTCCTGGGCAAAAGGTACATGCAGTTTAGAACAGGATTTGTTGTTTTCTTTGTTGTTAATAAAGTTGCGTGGTTGTAACTTCATTTTTCCCGCTATTTTCCCCTCCCACTGAACCAAAGGGACAAGTTGGCATGTCCGGCATCCCTGGTATTCCCGGAATCCCAGGGAAACGGGGTTACAGGGTAGGCCTGGCATGGAACGGTCATCCGAGTTTTTGTTTGTTTTTTATCCCAACCTTCGCTAACCGCTTTCCATGTCAGTATAGTAACAACAATCATTTGTCTATAAAGTGTGCCATGGGTCACCCTACAACCAACAGCCTAGGGCGTCAAAGTCTCGACAAATGGCGCTTGATTCTTTTTTGTGTTTGGACTACGATTTGTAGTCAAAATACTCTTCCTTCCGCCAAACTACGACGTAGCAATGTAAAGCAAAACAACATAATTGGTGGCACCCATTGTAAACAAATTAGATTATCACAGATTATACTAGAAAGTCAACAACATTAATGAAAAACTCTTTCCCACTACCCCAGCGGGTAACCTGGGGAAACTGTCCCTTTAACAGAGAAAGGCAGCGCAGAACGCGTCGTAGTTCTGATAGTTTGATACAGGGAGCGGTTCCTGTCATTAGCCACGCTGACATGACTCATAAAGCCTTTGGACGCTCCCGCTACAGATGTTATTCAGCTCTGAGTGTGCAGTGGTTCCTCTGTCTAACATGTGTTGTCTGTCACCACGCGAGCCAGCTCTGGCTCTTCATCACTAACACCACCCCAACCTCCCCGCCGGACCCTCCAACCCCCAGAGGGAACGGGCTGGAGTGGAGCATCCATCCCTGCACTCACACACACGCACGCACGCACACACACACACACACACGCACACACACACACACACACACACACACACACACACACACACACACACACACACACACACACACACACACACACACACACACCTGAATGCTCGCACACATACTATTCATAATGTATCGTACGGTTTATAACTTGTCACGCTTGGCTGATGGTTGGTTGGTTCTTTATAGCCTCATCAGAGGAATCTTTGATGAGGCTGAGGCCTAAAGTCACATTGTTTTTAACTCTTTTATATTCTGCACATATTATTTCATGCTGTCTGTCCGTAACCTAATGTTGTGACCGGCTACAGTTTATCTTGGCCAGGACACTCATTACTAATCATACAACAAGTAGAAAGGGTTGTGGAGAGCATAGACTGGATGTCGCAATTGGGGCTTACATAACCTTGCTGTCGTTTAACCACTGCCTGTGTCTGTGGTCCACATCCACTCCACTCGCTTCCCCCGGTTCAGATAATGATGAGTGATGAGTTGTTGTTCGTCATCATTGATCCATTCTGTTTCAATTGGATTGATGGCATGGGAAATGGGATCAGTATAAGGATTCATCACATAACCTACCCATGATTACATGTTGCATTCACTGCATGGAGAAGTGTGGAAGTTGTGAGTAGCTGTAGTATTGTTATTGTGTTGTGATAAGAGGTTTTCTCTAAAACCTTGCTGTTGTTCCCTGTGTGTCCACTAGGGCGAGGCGAGCTCTGCTGGTAAAGGGATTAAAGGAGAACCCGGAACTCCAGGAATAAATGGTCTATCGGGGTCCAAGGTAGGGGTCCGTCCTTGCAGTTTATATAGATAGGCCCTTCTTTCCCATTTTACTGAGCAAACTTTAAATAAAAAAGTACTGGGTTCGATCCCCATTGTCCACAGTCTTTACCTGTATGCATCCTTAGGCGAGATGCCCTAACCCTCTCTTGCGCTTTCATGATATATCTAAATTCACTGTCACTCACTATGGATAAGGGTTTCTGCTCATTGACTAATATTGGATTTAAACGTAGAGAAGAAAGAAAAAGGTAGAGAACGTCTCTGTAGTGTGTAATGAATTAATCATATTGTGCGGTAGACATTGTTTGACTTGTAACTCTGTTTTGTCTCTGCTGCAGGGCGACAAAGGAGACCAAGGCATTAAGGTGAGATGACGTCACCTTTTAGATCATTAGATCATCACCATTCAGCAGCCTTGCGTCACCTTAGCCTGAACCGTTAATCACATTATTTTCAACAGAAATGTACAATGATACTGACTCATGGAAGGTACCCCTGAAAGCACAGGATGTGGACCACTGTATTTGATTGAGGAATGTTTTGAATTAATTGAAAAATAACCTCCACCTGGTGTACCTGTGTTTGGCCTCTAGGGGGAGACAGGAGCTGAAGGCCCATTGGGACCAAGAGTAAGTTCAGACCATCGGGGTCCTAGAGGGAGGAGGTAGATGACTGCTGAACTAAAGTAAGCTCATCTAAATGACCTGTATTGTAACTTGTCCTCGTCATTTTTGTCTCTTTAGGGTCCCTCAGGCCCAATTGGAGAGCCCGGGAAGTCAGAAATCCAGAACAACGACAACGTAAGTCTTATCCTCCTCTTCCTCTAAAATGGTTGATGTTTAAGCTATAAGAGTCGACTGTTGGACACTTGATCAAGGAAAATGGGTTTCATTGTGGACTGTATTTTCATGATGCAATGTGATACACAAAATAATGATGAATCATTGATTGATGGGTTGATTTTATATTCCACAACAGGATATCCGCAACATCCCCCTAATGGTATGTAGTTAAAAAATTACACATTCATACATACATATATATATATATGATACATAATACATATTTTGAGGTCCAATATAATCGAATCTAATATTATCAGATTGAATATAATCAATTTTATAAATTTTCCTGAAGGGCCCGCCCGGACTTCCTGGACCCCCTGGGACACCAGGAAACAAGGTAAGGGGGGGCTAGGTCACATGGGGTGGGGCTAGGTCACATGGGGCGGGGCTAGGTCACATGGGGCGGGGCTAGGTCACACGGGGCGGGGCTAGGTCACACGGGGCGGGGCTAGGTCACATTGGGCGGGGCTAGGTTACATGGGGCGAGGCTAGGTCACATGGGGCGGGGCTAGGTCACATGGGGCGGGGCTAGGTCACATGGGGCGGGGCTAGGTCACATGGGGCGGGGCTAAGCCCAAGGGGGCGGGTTCTGAACGCAATGGGCTGTTTCAACTCTGAACAACCCAATCCTCCATCAAAAAGATTCCAGCCGCAGATTAGAGAGATTAGGGAGAGAGCATAGACTAATGTTTCATGTGTTGTCGTACCTCCAGGGGGACGTTGGCCTGCCTGGAGCCCCGGGACACGACGGAGAGAAGGTAAGGGTTAGTTTGGTCTTTACATTAATGGAGACATTAATGAGTGAATGTCATATTAGGCTGTTCTAGCAATAATGATGAATAATATGACGATTGGGTTCTGATGTGTGTGTTCTGATCCATGTGTTCTGACATGTGTGTGTCTGTGTGTGTGTGTGTGTGTGAGCAGGGTCCCCGGGGGAAGACAGGAGAGTCGGGACCAACAGGCCCGGCCGGCCCAGAGGGTCCCAGGGGGGAGAGCGGTGTCGCAGGCTTCTCAGGAATCAAGGGAGACAAGGGCGACATGGGTCTCTCTGGATCGCCTGTGAGTGATGGAGACCTCTACAGTACCCGCACCAGGGGCCACATCCTTAATGGGCTCATCCCACACACACACACACCAGGGGCCCGTAACCTGGCTTTGTCATAAGGGCCCAGGGCAGGACAGCGTGTCAGGCTAACCTCCTATTATGTCATGAGAGGGTGTTCTAGAAAGAGACTCCAGAGATGAGTGAGCTCGGTGAAGAACCATGGTTAGAGCCTCAACCAAAGAAGCCTGGGTTTAGTTTGATGGTCCATCTGTTGGTTTGACAACCTGATGATGAACTTCATATCCCATGATGCAGTGCGGACTATAACTTTGACATACAGTCCCTTACCTTAGCTCTTATATCGTATATATATGTGTGTGTATATATGTTCATTGAGATACGAAGGGCAACATTGCGTGTGTAACTCTCACTCTCTATTTCCAGCTTATCTCAAACTCACAATATCGCATTGGCGCCAGTTTACAAAATTATATAAATTTGTCCAACTTCGTTTTGTCCACCTTGGAGTTTGACAACTCCTCTCTGATCTGGTCCCTGATTGAAAGTCCCTCCGCAGTCACCCTAACCCTGGTTTTCCCGCCCTTTCCCGGTGCTGTAGGGGTTAGACGGCCCTACGGGGGAGAAGGGCGTGGCCGGAGCCTCAGGCTCCATTGGACTACCAGGCGCTATGGTACGCAATGATGCCCCTCCTCCATGTCCGAACCGACCTATCAGGCTCAAGGAAGCTGAGATGAGATAGTAGTTTATACACTGCAGATCAGGGGTCACAGCAGAAAGTACAGAGTAAAAATGATGCATTCAAATATAGAAAATAGATCTTTATACATATTTTGAGATACATACATTTGATCACTCCACTCTGTGTTGCTTGCAAAGTACACAGTGTGTGCTTCACGTCTCAGGCCCTGGATTGATGTTGCAGGTCTGGGTGATGTGTAGTCACCATTGTGTGTCTGTTTTTTAAAACCTGCGTATCATAGGGGCCCAAAGGAGAGCCAGGGGACGGAGGAAGGGCAGAGCTGGTGAGGAGCTTTTCCTAATTACTTTCTAATAAGTGGATCGTTCTGGAAGGGGAGTACTTTAGAAGAGGAGGAGATGTCTCATAGTTGTTTGACCCCAGCTGACAGTCTCAGGATTTTAACCCCTAAGGGTGCAGTGTACTTGTAAGCAAGAGGCCCTAACCTGCTCATAAATGATGTGCGTGCATGCGTGCGTGTGTGTGTGTGTGTGTGTGTGTGTGTGTGTGTGTGTGTGCGTGCGTGTGTGCGTGTGTGTGTGTGTGCGTGTGTGTGTGTGTGCGTGCGTGTGTGCGTGTGTGTGTGTGTGCGTGTGTGTGTGTGTGCGTGTGTGTGTGTGTGTGTGTGTGTGTGTGTGTGTGTGTGTGTGTGTGTGTGTCTCCAGATCTTTGGGCCACCTGGGCCACCCGGACCAGTGGGTCCAGCAGTAAGTAGAAACATCTTCTAGTGTCTTCCCTTTCACCTAATTCCTCTACAACTCAATACGGTGACGGCCCGGTCTGCTATAGTAGACACCGGTGGGATCATGAGTGAGAGTTGAACAGTAGTTGAGATGCTGTTTATCTCTAAGTGATTCTACCGACAGCAGGAATGTATAGACGTGTACTGTATATGAGTAATATAATGTGTAAAAGCATGTTAGCTCAATATTTGAAAAGTATTTTTTTCTAATGTTTTTGTTGTAGTCTTCTTTTTACTAAGTTTTATTTTTTTCTTACTTAGGGGCCTCAAGGACATTCGGGGCCTAAGGTGAGTGTATTGATTGGAAACATTTATACCAGAATCATTTTACATTGTATTAACATAACCCACCGACTGTTATGAATACGTTAGTTTCAGCTTAGCTTGTGATGCTAATAATGCTAATACCAATGTAGGGAGAGCCGGGCATTGGAATGAGAGGGGAGAAGGGAGCTTCTGGTCTGAAAGGAGACAGGGGTGACCGTGGCCATCTTGGACTTCCCGTGAGTACAACCAGCCGACATAGTAGTGCTGTAGTGCTGTTTCACACCAGAAGACGCTCATACGCTTGGGTTGTTCTAGAATGTAGCTCACTGTACTGTCAAATCATGTGGTTTTTTTACGCTTGTTACAAACAATTTAACAAGGCTTTGAGTTGAGTGGTAACTCAAAGGATGATTTCATGTTTTAGCTGTTGCGGTCAATTACTAACATGACAACCTCAACTGCATGACAAAGCATTTCAGGACCAATGAGTTAGTTTCACATACCTTTTTAATAATTTATGCTATTGTTAACATATGTTAACATCCACAAATACGCACACTTTGTACCACTATTTTTATTTACAAACTTTTTCATGAAACACAACATAATGTTCAATAGCATCATCATCATTGCTATTGACACATTAATGTTACAGTCATTCAGAATGACTGTCAGTGTGATAGAGCTTCAGTGGTGACTCTTTACCAAGTGGAAGGTTACTTGGCCGTAGTCTTTTTCAGTTCCCTAACAGCAATCAGGCAGCTGTTTGTTTCAAATGGTAGCCCTCCTCTAAGAAACTACCATTAGAAACACCACTCACTTTACCTCCACCACCACGACAACAGCGACAACCACCATCAACACAACCACTTATATAAATTCCAGCACACCACCATCCCTTCCACGTCCAACACTACAAACAACATCCCCTCCACCACCACCACCACCACCACCACCACCACCACCACCACCACCACCACTTTTGATATTCTTCTACATCTGAATGTTTGTCTTGTCGGAGTCACCTGAATCACCTGCTTTTACTCACCTCATCCAACCCCTCCACCACCCCCACCCCCTCTTCATCACTCTCTCCACACCCTCCTCCTCCTCCTCCTCCACCATCCCTCCATCCTCTGCTCTCTAACGGTGTGTGTGTGTGTGTGCACAACGCCATGCCAGGGTGCTCATGGGTTAGACGGCAGATCGGGTCCAGTGGTGAGTGGCGCCTGAAGTTTCCAGTTCTCCTCTCTTCTCCTCTCTCCTTCTCTCGTCTGCTCTCCTCTCCTCATCCTTTCTCCCTCAAACACCCCCATGCAACGAGCTTCTTGCCGGTCTGTCTACCTGTCTGTCTGGCTTGTCAGTCTGTCTTGCTGCGCCGGTGTCACACGTCATGCCTGTCTGTCCACCTTCACCACCGCCTGCTGCCTGCGTACCTCGTCCTGATGCCTCTCTATCGGTCTCTCTCTCTCTCTCTCTCTCTCTCTCTCTCTCTCTCTCTCTCTCTCTCTCTGTCTCTCTCTCTCTCTCTCTCTCTCTCTCTCTCTCTCTCTCTCTCTCTCTCTCTCTCTCTCTCTCTCCACCTCTCTCTCTCTCTCTCTGTCTCTGTCTCTGTCTCTGTCTCTCTCTCTCTCTCTCTCTCTCTCTCTCTCTCTCTCTCTCTCTCTCTCTCTCTCTCTCTCTCTCTCTCTCTCTCTCTCTCTCTCTCTCTCTCCCTCTCTCTCTCTCTCTCTCTCTCTCTCTCTCTCTCTCCTGGTTCTGTACAGTGGAGGCAAAGTGAGGTCAGGTTAAGGGCCGAGGTTTTGAGGATGTGTAAAAAAAAAAAGCACAAGGTCAGACAGGGAGTCAGTTGCTCTGTTGTCCATCCATTAATCCTCGACCCTCGGCCTGAACCCCTCCTCTCGCCTCACCAACCTACACTCCCAGCTGATTGGCTGTGGGACAGCTGCCCGTATGAAGCATGAACAGAAGCCATGCTGCATGCGGACGTGGACCCTTAAGTCCAGTTTGCCGGCGTGACAGTGTCAGTTGTCTCCCTTTTATTTTGCATTCTCTGGCATACTGCACCTCCTGCATATGCATCTTCAGTCCCCTGGAGCGTAACCTTTGACCCCTGACGTCTGCTAAGAGAGAGCCATCCGAGGCGGAACTCTACAGTTCAGTTTGCTCAGTGTCTCAACAGGTTCAGAGGGTTTATGACAACAGTATGCAAAAATACAGCTAAATACTAAAATACGGCTAAAATACGCTATGACGTATATTTCATAAAGTAAAAGGTGTTCCCTCGACCTTGTTGATATACTGATATAGAACGTAATCAGTAGGAGACGATTGAAGGTTGCTTTCGTCTTGGTCAATGTGTGTTAATGTGTGTATTGTGCGACCCACTGAAGTGTGTTTTTCTTCTGCTCTTAAAGGGTCTTATAGGACCGTCAGGTGTGCCAGGGCCAGCAGGACCAAAGGGAGAGAGAGTGAGTAGTTTGCATCTCTGTGTGTGTGGGAGAGAACACAATTGTGTGAGGCTTTGGTCTCTGCAGGCGAATGTGTGTGTGTGTGTGTGTGTGTGTGTGTGTGTGTGTGTGTGTGTGTGTGTGTGTGTGTGTGTGTGTGTGTGTGTGTGTGTGTGTGTGTGTGTGTGTGTGTGTGTGTGTGTGTGTGTGTGTGGCGTCTATCTGTCTCTGTGTGGTGAAAAACACTCTCTAACCCGTGTCTCTGCAGGGAGTAAAGGGAGATGGAGGTGTACCGGGACCAATCGGAGCTCAAGGCCTCCCTGTGAGTATTCTGATGTAGAGGAACACTGCTGTTTGACTTGCCATATGGACATTTAATAACTCTGTGCATGTCTTCACCTACAGGGTTTAGTAGGACCACTGGGACCCAAAGGAAACCGGGTAAGGGCAGATAGCAATATGTTGTATTGTTTGTACAGAAGAGCTGAGAATGCCAAATTGCCAAATGTATTTGGTTAGACACCTATTTAAAAAGCTAAACTTACTCGCTACGGTTGGATATTTTTCTAGTTCAGTCACTCCTGGTGGATGCTAATAGTTGTTCGAAGTGAACATGGCTAATTAGCTTAGCTGTCTGGGCTACGGTTCCGTAGCCCAGACAGAGTGTCCGTAGAGTGTGGGTCCCAACCTTACTATCTATGTGGCTGTTTTAATATCTTGAAGTGGGAGATTCATACACATATGTCAGGTCTTGTGTTGCTCTAATTTTTTCACCCACAATTTAAGGTTAATAAAAGCAGTAGCTAATTAGCTTAATTGCATTTAGCAAAAGCTAATCAGGTTGAGTTCAAAGGCTAGGTGAAGTAGGGAATACAAATCTGAATCAGAATATGAATCTTGGCTTGGTTTGCTTTGATACTGCCTCTGGAAAGAAGCCAAATGAGTGGGATATGAATTATTATGGATAATATATGCCACATGTGGTTTGCCTTTTGAGGGTTATTGACAGATTTGAAAATCAAAAAGCATCAAAGCAACTAATTTGCTTCAAGATTGCTTACATGGTGTCTTGAAATTATTCTATGTCTTTGAACAAAGGATTTGAAAGCAAAATATGCTCTTATTTGTTGGTCAATTTCAATCAATGATATGTGAATATCTGAAAAATAACACATTCTGTCTACAGGTTGTCAGACTATCAGAGAACCTCTTCCCATATTTCTGCTTCCCTTTTCCTTTTATAGAGAATGTTTCCTTCCCCTTAACCTATTACTGTTTTAATATGTTGCCTCCCACATGTTAAAGTCTTTCCGTCTGCTCTGCCAGCACTTTCACCAGGCCTCCAATTCAAAAGACAACCGAAATAATGAATGATATACTGGTATCATGCTTTTTGGCTTCATTCCTATGCATTCTTCAATTCAAAATTAAAATTAAAATAGTTTGATGATTAGATTATACAGAAAAACTATTTTAAGAGGAGGTGATTTTGGTGAAGGTGCTGTCAGAGAGAGGGGATGACCCTAGCGGTGCTTCCTTTACTTCTTCTCCTTCCTTTGTTTCCACAGGTCCTCCTCTTCCTCTTCCTCCTCCTCCTCCTCCTCCTCCTCCTCCTCCTCCTCCTCCTCCTCCTCACCCCTTTCCCCTCCCCCCCTCCATCTTGCACTGCGGCCCGTGGCTCTGTCTTTTTATACTGCCGGGGTGTCCCTCTCTCCCTCTTACAAACCTTGGTCTCCTCCTGCTCCTCCTGCTCCTCATCCTCCTCCTGCACTCTAATGTAGTCCCGGGTTAATCCTCCTCCTCCTCGTCCTACTACTCCTCCTCGACTCACACATCCTCCCAGCCACTCCACTCACCTCCTCCCTCTCCAGTTCTCTGGCTGGCAGGCAGGGTGCTCTCACCTGAAGACAGTAGGTGGACTCAAAGGCACCGGTCCACTTAAAACTCCACCGAAATGGGCGTGCTTGCAAAGGCTGGCAAAAACACTGCGATTCGTTGGCGGTTCGTTTATTTGACCCAAGTCACATCGTAAGCCTTCCCGTGGTATGGTTGACCGATTGTTGCAGTGGTGCATTCAGGGGCGTGTAAGAACGCTTGACTAGTTTGGCGAAGTACCCTGGGCGCACTGCAGCGATCAAGGCCTAAACCAGCCACTTTGTAAGTGCAAACACGCCAATTTCTTGTTTTAAGTTTACCGGGGCCAGGTTCAAGATGGTGGAAGCCTCACCTGTCAGCCAGAGTGCAGTTATCTCCTTTTTTTCTATTTATTTTAATCACTTGTAAATACACCCCCACCACTTAATCACAGTCCTTTCCTTACCCCTTACTCCCTTCTCTGATTCCTACTGCCTCTTAAACTTGTTGAGCGGATATTTAAAAGTTAGTCATCCTCCAACTTTTTATGGACTTAATAATGTACCATCGTATCTTATCTTACTAGGATGAGATTAGTTCAGTTGTTATTATTAAATGCTATCACTGTATTGAACTGCAGTCAAACTCCTGTAATTAGCTTCTCATTTGTTACTATATTAACATTAATACTAAATAAATTGGTTATTTGTATAACAAATAAACATAGATTTGCTATATTTGAGCTAGATAAAAGTTTTGCTGAATGGTTTAGGGTTTCAAATTACTATTGAGAGATTTTCTTCAGTATTTGTTCGAGGACAAGCAATTGCAACACGAGTGTTAAATCCAACTTAAAATTAAACAGCAATCTTTTAACATTGAGAAAAATGTTAAGCATCTTTTTGACGTCCACGTAGTTTTGAAATTTTGTAAATAAAGTTAATTCTGCTCATTGCGTATTTAAGTAATTTAATTTATTTTTTCATTTTGTAATTTAAATTTGTTAACTAAACAACTTAATCCGCTCAGCAATCTAACTTGTCCCTCCCTAACTCTCTCCACTAACCTTCCCTTTGACTAAACACATACAATTATGAACTCAAATTAGGCCTCATTCAATAACCATTCAAAACCCTATGAAACATATATTAATGATGTGTGATTTATCTTTGGGTACTGAAGAAGGTCTCGAACAACAACATAGACAATTTTTTAATTTGATTTGATTGAGATAAAAAAGTTTTTAGAAAGCAATTCCGATTGAACATGTTTCAATGTACACAGTTAAGATAGTTAGCATGGTAAACCATAGTTAGCATGTAAACTATTGTTAGCATAGTGAGCATGTAAATATAGCGCATAGTAGGAAAGATCAGTTGGCATTAGGCAGCAATCGAAAATCATGCAGATTCATGTCCCTTTGAACGAGGATATGTCCAATTTGATGCTTGTGTATCCAAGAATGGCTCTATTTTGTATCCATATATATAAGTGAGCAAAACTAAATAATCTTCCAAAGAAACTCACCTGTAAGTATTATAAAATATTACATATTCTTTGAGTATTTCACCAAAAAAATATGAATTCATTAATTCAAGAAAATGTATTAGAAAAGGTTGTTCTTAAAGTGCGTACACACCAAAAGCAAAGTGTATATTCTACTCCGAACCGCAAACCTTTATCTTGCGAACCGCAAACCTTTCTCGTGTGAGTTGTCCAGCATCAAGCGAAAGTTTCAATACACGGATGAGGTGAATTTGCGTTGGTGCTGCGAGTAGAATTAGCCTGAACCGCGTCGTTGGCGTCCTGCCATTTGAGCCATTTGCTCTGCCGGCTTTGCCGGAGAAACATTTGCATCTATTCGCCTCATTGTATTGACTTATTGTGTTTATTCGTGCTGTACCAGAGTTTGCTTAGCTTTTGGTGTGAACACACGGTTAGTCTCACTTAGGAAGGATGTTGGTTAAGGATGGAATGGTTGTCTGAATGAGGCCCTTTGGTACTACACAGTACACATACTGCACTTTTACATATATATATATCATTATGTCATTATATATATATATATCATAGACTTCTGTACACATACACCAAGCCTGACAAAAATATTCACATCGATCCTTCAACAGTGCATAGTTGCTTACACCGCTCATTGGCGACGTGACCCGGAGGACTAAAGTTTGTATTTTTGTGGATGCGCTGTTGTTTGCAGGGAGAGAGGGGCAAGAAGGGCATCAGGGGCCCCAAGGGGCATAGGGGAGACCAAGGAGCGCCAGGATTAGATGCCCCCTGTCCGTTGGTATGTCCCTGGTCCGCTGTGCAGCCAGCAGGCGAAGGGAAAGGTCGCTAGCTGGAATACACACACCCTCCGCTGGTATCTTGGTCTCGTAGGTGTGGAGGGTCGGTATTCTGGCGCTGGCTTCCCTTCGCCTCTGGCATTTACGTTGTAATAAACCTCAAAGGTCATTGTTTTGGTCCAAGTGTGTCCAAGCGAGTCAAGGTTGTAAAGTGGGGGATTCCTACACAGATGAGTAGTGTGATCTTTTTTGAACCAATGGAAGGTAGTATTATGGGAGATGGGTGTTTCGACATGGACCAGATGGGAAGGGAAGAGGTTTGGATTGACTGCAGCGTTTGTGGACCATGGACCAGAACAGTCCCTCCAGAGAGGTATTTTCTCCCCAGGGTTTGACCGAGAGGAAGGGGACGGCTACTGTGGATGATGAACATAGCGTGAGAACCTGAGATGCCTCGAGAGGGGGGGGGGATCACCATGGTTCCTCTCCGAGGGGGGTTTCCATACGAATCAGATCCTTGTGTTTCATCTGGGTTTGGAAAACCGTTTGAACCAAATTGAAAAGGGTCTGATCCTTAGGAACATCCTAAATTGAATGCAAAACCTTTCAATCTTTCACCTTAATTGGCGAGACAATTGCCGGATACCCAAACTTCTCAAAGTTGCACCGACCGTCCTGTCGTCTGGTCGGCATTTCCCAGACTCAAATGATTTCCCGTCAACGCTGAATCATCTCAGTACCGTCCACTTCCTGTCGCCGTCACTGGAGGCCATCCCTCAACACGGTAATAGCTCCCAGCTTCAACTCGCCCATTCAACAGCCGATCACCAGCAGGTCTCTCCATCCCTGCAGTAGCGGCTCCCCCGACCACCACATAAAACACTAATAAAAAAAAACACACCGCCAGAGAGAAGGTACAGCCGAGTACACATATTTAAACGGCTGATCTCGCAAACAGGGATTCCGTGGATTTAAGGGGGAGCAAGGTGAACCGGGCCAGCCTGGCCTGGACGGGCTGGATGCCCCGTGCGCTGTGGTATGATGCTCTCGCCCTCCCCCCTGTTACCCAGCATGCCTTTAGCTTTCCCTAACCACGCCCCTAACCATACCTACTCACAGCGTTTCACACTGTCAGAGAGTTGGCTCTCGTAACGTGCACGTGGCGACTCGTAGAGTTAGCGTATTTAGAAGATGCAAAAAGTTCAACTGCACTAAGTGGCACTTCACTTTTTTTTGGATTGTGTAGACTAAGTGAAGTATTATATTACTCAGTCCATCACCCTCTAGTCCCTCTTTTGTTACACTACTAACACTTGTTGCCTTTAACAAAAGCCTAACACTTTTAAACATAACTTATGACGAGAATAATTTTGGTTGAATGAACTTTGCATGCAGATAGGTGATTTTTTCTGACAAAGAGAAGAAATGTTAAGACAAATCCCAAACATCTAAACACTGCTTAGTCCTCCTCTTTGAGCCAAAATAATACTTAAGTCTTTCCACTGTTTCTTGCATGGAGTACCAAAACTTCTACTTTCTGGGGCCATCCAAACGCTGTGATCAGGAGAGGCTGTCAGTTATTGACAAAGCAAACAGGAACCCACATTACAACATTTCACACCAGTAGAAAGCGTTCTGTAAACGGTATTTCACTATGTGATGATTTATACCGAAAGCATTTTTTGGCACATTATCGATGAACAACACAGATAAAGTTCAGGAAATACCGTTATAGGTAAGGTTACTTCCTTTTATATGCAGCCTACATTCAAGCCCGACAGCGTCTCCATAATTGTTTAAAATTTAAATGCATATCTTTAGGAAGAAGAAGAACACACATTCATCATTTTTATGGATCATGTTTTGTTACGCCGCACTGCTGTGTTTGCCATCATGTTGCTTCTTGCTTGCATGGGCGTGTTTTTTACTTGATCTTTTGGGGAATCTCATTACCATTATCTGCTTCTCGCATCCTTCTCTCCCAGGGAGACGACGGCTTACCTGTACCGGGCTGCTGGAACAAAGTAAGTCGAGACCTCGGCCGTTGGGTTGTAGTGCTGTGGTGTGTGGTTGTTATTATGGGTTGTTTATCGTCGTCCACAAAATGGCGCTAACACGCTCAACAAGATGGCTTCCACTAACACGCCCAACTGTCTCCTTGTGTTTCTCTTTGCAGTGACCCTAACCTGGGAATGGCATGTGTTATTGTAAATAGAATATTTATTTTTTTACACACTTACCTGCTCTGTAATACTGATGAAAAACATTTTTGAAAATGCTTTTAAAAAAAAAAAGGAAAAAAAGGGAAGAAACGATATGGCTTTTGTACAGAATGTTTATTTTCTAAAAACGTATGAAAATGTATTATGTATTACATTTTTATACCTATGCATTATTTTAATATGGTCAGATAGGAAAGAAAACGTGTCTACATGTGCATGATATTTGTGCATAATGTGAAGTGGAAATTGCCTATTAACTTATTGTATCCTGGTGTTGTGTTACGATGGACCACGCTGCACTGATTTGTGGAGCTGGATAGTTTGTTAGCCTTTAAAGATTCTTCGTCTCACGCTCCTATTTGTCAAAGGCGTGTTTGGTTTTGGTTCCTAATCTGGAATTGAATAGGACTGCAAGTTCAGTGGTTATTATGGTGAGCATACGGCAGTGACAGACAGCACTGTTTCAAGTCTGCACTTTTACCTTTGGTCATGAGCTCAATTGGTAAACATGATGCTACACATTAAAAGCCTTAATCCTGGATGAAATGTCGGACGGTCAGCCAAATAATCCCTACACTACAAAACAAACACCAGATCTATTTCAATTTTGAAATCAAGTCCACATTACTAAAAATAATGCTGTAGACTTCTCATTTGTAAAGTACCCTTTACGAAACTCAACTTACACAGCCAGTAAACCGAACTTTAGTAAAGTTGAATATGATGAAGTAGTTTGTAATCATTGGGAGACAGCATTGTAGTATGTATGTCTTTTTGGTAGAGTTATTCTTAACTGTTCCACAATTGGTAACTTCTATTTCGAGCATCCAGAATGATAAACCATATGCTTATAAGATACCAAACTCTATCAGTGAGTACATATCTTAAAATTAGAAAAGACATGAGGAAAGGAGAAAAACAAAACATGACAAATTTGAAGTTAGGAAATCTAAACCATACTTTAAACATGTTGTTTGGCAGCCAGAAACTAACAACATATGCAAACAAATCTTATCTTCTAGATTCTCCTCATCGATTACTTTGCTGTGAGAAATTTCTCCTAGTAAACATGTAAATAGCTTTAAAAGTCAAAGAGAGACACCTCTTTGACAATGCGTGTGTAGAATTTAGTTTGGGTGTTTTTCATTGTTTTTCGGATGTCTTGTATTGATCGGCTGTCTCTTCTGGTCTGTGGAACAGTGTAGAGTTCATTCATGTTTTTTGTCGGATTGACGTTTTGCTGCTGACCCGTCCAAGGCGAGCCTCTGCCAAGCCTCTGATACTCTCCTCTCCATCTGAACCACATATCTATGTATTACCGACTTCCACTGTTCCTTTCCTAGGAATTATTGATCCATATTATCGGCCGCTGTTCTCAGTAAGCTAACCTCGGTAAATGTTATGGCCAAAAATCAGTGTTGCCAAAAAAAGATGGACAGGAACGAGACCAGCGTTGAGCTGGATCCATTTTATGCTGCTCGTATGTTAAAAATATATATTTGTGTTTTGGCTTTGCTTTTGGGGCTTTTTATGTCGTTGTTGTTTTAGCCACAAGAGATTATGCTATGCCACCATTTGCTTCTTCGCTCTACAATACCTCGTATTAACTTATGCCATAGACACACGCTGGTCTCGGTTATTGTTGTCTTAACAGTGTATTGTCAAGCTATGTTTTATAATAATGTACAATGTGTTGATTGTGTACAAAATGACAATCTGAATTAAACTTACCTTTTTAAGGATTGTTTTGTTTTTGTTTGTAAACATTTGGTTCTTTTTGTCAGCACATCTGTGGTTATTTTTTCAGTGAGTCAGCACATCATTTTGTTATTCTTTAATGAATCCTTCGTCCTAAAGCCTAGGTTGACATCAGAAATGTGCTTCAGGTTCAGAGGAACGTGGGAAGATAACATGCATTCACTGTGGGGTCTGCGATTAACTGCTCGGCCCAGAGCACACCAATGTTGTGTGTTTTTGTGTGCTGTGTTGTGTTGTGTTGTTTGCGCTTTACCGCATGAAACCAGAATGAAGTGCCTGAGGTGAGTTTGATTTCAGTTAATCATAGAAAAATACTTTGCCACATTCAATGTAAGAAGAACCAAGAAGATTCTTACAAAGTATCATATTCTTATAAATATCATATTCTGTATTGAATATCAAAAAGCAATACAGTTAATGATAAATTCCAAGCAATCTTACTTCTCTGTTCTTATGATTGATAACCTTAATAATATCTGAGATTATCAAGGAAACTCATTTTGATTCAGCAAGCCAATCTCCACATCTCAGCAGTTTATAATGTTGATGCCGTTTCACACAGGGGAAAATAATACCAGAACTGTTTCAAATACAAACTTTAAAAAACCTCTTGCTCTTCTCTATTTCCAAGGGTCAACATCCCTTCCAGCTGGCCAGATAGACAAGCTGAGACCTTCTCAGCCTCTCTCTCTCTCTCATCGCGGCCAACAGGAAACATGAGGACGTTTGGAGAAATCTCTGGAGTTGTTTCAGCCCGAGGGTTGCCCACTTTCATGGATGTTTTCCATCAGCTTGACGCCGGGCCAGTAAGTTGAGGCAGGCGAAAGGGGGCGAAGTGACTAAGAGACTAAAGACTAAAAAGTAGTGAATAGTTGTTCCACCTCCTCCCCTATCAAGCCCTTCAGTTGCCTCCTTTGCTGGTGACGCCAACACAGCAACGAGGAGGAAACGAAGAGCGTAGTCCATCTAGAATGCTCTGCGTTGTTTCACTTTACTGATATGGGAGGAATACGTCACCAGTTGTTCTTGATTTTCTGTTTCATACACGCACCAGCTCTACTGTCCCTGTGATATAAGAATTCAGAGCAGCTCGCAGGACAGATAGATATAATTTCTTTATGCTCTTGTGTTTCCACGAGAAAGCCAGCGTACTATTGGATACACTCTTTGATGATTCCTTATTAATGTTATCCAAATCACTGCCATCTCAAAGCCTCCTAACCCGAAGCTAAGTCGCTACCATAGCTTGCCAGACTCTTTGAAACCTGCATTGTAACGTTACACTCTAGTGTACACACACCTAGTCAAAGATAACATCCTAGTTAGCTCCCAGTAACTCAAAGTGTTCAAGGTCACCAGACATATGTGGTGGTGGTGTTGTAATTAATGTACAATATAAGAGAAAACACTTTTCTTTGTAAATCCTATTTGCTTGTTGTATATAGATTAGTCAACTTTGTTATATTCATTTCATTTAGCAATCAGAATGACCATTACCATAACCTAACCCTAGCCATGGGCAGCATTAAAAAAACACATTATATGATTATTTAGTTTAGTTATCAGATATATGTTTTTGAATGATTTTTGAAGATTTCTCTCAAATGAAACACACACTAAAGCCTGACTTGTCTTTTTGACAAATTATGTCATTATAAAGTATAAGTACCTGTACTATATCATGTCATTCAGTCCTATTACAATTTACTTGATTTGAAATGAAATCAAGTAATTATCTATCTTTTCAATCTATCTATAGTCTAATATTTATCAGACGAAAAACAACCCTGTTCTATACCGTTAGAAGTTATATAAGTTATACACAAACTTTCCTGTTTCATTCAACCTAATGAGCGGAATCATTCCTTACGTCGTCGTGACAACTGCCTTGTAAACAGACGGAGAACACAGCCGTGTGTATTTATTCTTCACTGTGTTTTTATTTGAATTTTCTTTATTTCCAGTTTGGGGGGGGGGGGGGGGGGGGGGGGGGGGCGGATTAACGTGTTCAGCCAGTATTACCCTTGGACAGAGGAGGACCACAGTGTCATGTCCACAATCCTGCAGTCTTCTGTTACAGTTAACTGACACCAAATACGTGATTTTCAACTTCACCATTTTCCCCACATAGGTTTTATGTTTTGTTTTGTATTTTTTCATGCTGGAATGAAATCCTGGTTCAGCCGATCCAGCTGCAGAACTTTGGCATTTATAATACACATCTATACCACAATGACCCTTGTAAGCACATGAAATATATTACACCACATACATAAACATTAAGGTGTACAATCGTGTTCAATTTGAAGCTCTCATGTGCAATGTGATGTGAGTATCAGACTGCGCATGTGCATGAGCAAATATAAATGGCTCTGTTTTATTCGTGAGTATTGGGTCACTGGTCACTGGCCTTTGCATGAAGGGGTTAATTGAGTGAAGGGTTAAATTGAGTCAAATTGTATTCTGGGTTTAAGTTCTCTGATGTTTTTAGGTGAATGAAATGCATCCTTGTAGGTCAAAATCGACATTTTGCCTTGAGAAATAAGAGACTTAAATTTGACTTAAATTTGGGAAAGATTGTGACTAATTTGATCGTCAAACTGAATCTAAGACAGTGAATCAATGCTGACAATCAAATAGTGTCTTGGTCAGCCCTTCTGTTATATTTACTAAATTTAGAAGTTTATTTCGACTGTATTCAATTTCAAATTTGTGGTTTTCACCTTATATTATATATTTTTCTTGCTCTTTATGCAACTACGGTATGCATCACAGAATAACTGAACAATGGTTTGCCATTTTATTGTCAAATGTTAAAATAAAAGTTATATCTTTCTAGATAGGCCTACATTAAGGGCATGAAACAGTTTATTTTTAATGAACTAGGTTGAGATCTTTTGACGAAAAAATACCTTTTAGTGTTTTCAAGTCCTAAATATTTTCAGCAGTTATTTCACGTTTCATTTTATGTTTCATCAATGGATTTATGGGTCTATTAAATGGAGGCTATTAGGAAAGACTAATATTTGTGTCAATTTGGATCAGCTTTACACACAATATCTGAAAAGGTTGACCATGTCAACATATTAATCTGTTATTATTGAACATTGTAATTGTGGAATATGATTGGGATCTACTATGATATTCAAAATCTTGCTTCACTTTGGAAAGGTAGCTCTAAAATATTAGCAAATTATTGAAAAGAAATTAAGGGAATTTAATAATTTTTCTAATGATCACAATCAGGTTTGTCTATTGGTAAATCATGACCACACCATATAAGGGCATTATTTCACCATGAATTTGGTTTAAGTTTGGAATGTAAAGCTGATTCAACATCAAACCTATATTTCATTATTTGAAACGGTTGTGCAAAATAACATGTATTATATTGAGGCATAGAGTTGAAATCATTTTGTTTGGATGTCTATTTTTGGCAGTTACTACTACACTATCTAGCGTATGGATAGGAGGGCATTATGTCGAACCGTTTATGCATGCTGATGTTCTTTGTCATATACAAGAAGCACAGTTTGTAATTGAATGCCAGTGTTGTTGACTTGGCTATATATTTTTTCTGAGATGTACATTTCTGCACAGTATATGAGGGGATCTGGTGAGCGAGGAGTTTGGCGGCCATTACAGATTTCGGAGGTTGAGTGCATTGGCATTGAACGACATTGAATCTAGATGTAAAAGTTTGTTTTCCAGCATTCAATGTGAGTTCCATCGAAAAAGTGACTGCAACTCACGGTCATTTTGTTTTTTAATATATTGTATTGAGTGTGGTGTCTAAAATGTATGTGTTTATAAGATGACAATGGTTTTATTTTCAGAAGAAAAATATTTGTACTTTTTATAATCCACTAAAAGGCAGCTTTTGTCGCTGATTGATTGCCAAGACAAATTTACTGTTAAATGCAATATAAAAATGTCACTTAGTAAAAATAAAGAGGCATTTTCATCTTTATGGAGGGGGTTGTCATTTAAATGAAGAACAATTATATTATCTAGTATCAATTTGTTATTTTTCATATAAATCGATAGGTTACATACTGATCAATATTTAGGAAGAAGAAAATTAACACCGCTGGCCACAAGGGGGAGGCAAATATGATAAATCAGACTTGCTCCATGAAATAATCGTTGAGTGGCTGAAGAGCATCATAAGGTGGTTCTACTAAAGAGCCGCTGTGTGCCGACTCGAGCGTTCATTGCAACCCATTACAGAAATGGAATACTATCAAGTCAAATTGCACTAAAGACACAGGACATTGTACATAACTCTGAACCCAGGAAAGTGTGCGTCCATGCTCTGCAAGGTAAGCCGAACGCCGGTTCTGCTCCCTAGCCTTGTCATGTTTGATGGGCTTATGTCTTGAGTGGCTTGTGTTTTGAGTATGAAAGGCTGGTCGTATGAAAGGCTGTTATTGTCGTTAAACATGAAGCGTACAGGTGGTTCTGAAGGATCATGTCATCGAGGAGCGTTTCAATGAGCTTCTTAACGAATCATGTATTTTTCTTTGGCGTAGACTGAACCTGCATTGAGGTAGCACTGATTATTGGGAATTGTTTGATAGTGTTATTTTTTAAAACGAACTTATTCAAACTAACTTTGAAAGCCATTTTCCGGCATATATAACTATTATGTGAAATACATTGCTCAATATTTTTTGTTAAACGGCTAAGTAGCCTACCTTTTCAGTCAGCGAAACCCGACGATATTTTTGCTCCCGTTTTATTCCACAGGGATTCTAGTAGCGATAACATTGACATGAAGCATTGCAAGCGGAGTGTTGCGTAAAGTAACCGGGAGCAGGACCAGAGGGACGGTGAGTGTGTGGGTCTGTACCCCGGGCCGGTCCTATGGTGGCCGGCCGAATCCTGGCCATGGGCAACGGTTCTATCAAAGCCCCGCGGGCGGAGCACAACATCTGCCTGTGCAACAGAGACCCCGCCGGCTGGGATGTGGAGCCCCTGAGGTTGGTCTCCGGTTCATTTTTACAGTATACATCTTTTTTTTATTGGTCTTTATGACACATTTTACACATCTACAGAATTCGTAAAAACGAGTTACGCACTCATTTGTCTTGTTAGGACGTTCTTCAAAGAGGTCTTGTTGAATCTTGTTGTGTTTGTGATTACTTTGTATTTTGAATTACATTCAGCACACTTGGATTAGTTTAGCCAATATACCTTTACTACCAATTAACTGCTATCTTACATTAGTTGAACTAATGTTAGTTAAAAAAGCCTCCTTGTTCTCTCGCCACCTCTCACCCCCTCCCTCTTCTCTCCTCCCCTCACCTCTCACCTCTCTCCTCATCTCGGACCTCTTGCCTCATCTCTCACCTCTCTCCTCAACTTCACCGCTTTCCTTATCTCTCATCTCTCTCCTCAACTCTCCTCTCAATGCTTCTCCTTCCCCTCTCTCCCCCTCTCCTCTCCCCTCGCCCCTGCTCTCTTCTCTCTGCCCCTCCCTCCTCCTTGGTCTTCCTCTCCACCCTCTTCCTACCCCCTCCTCGCCCTCCACCTCCTCCAGACTACGTATCACCCACCTGGAGGAGAAGCTTTCCCAGCGGGAGAAGGACTTCCAGGTGCAGGAGCTGCAGATGCGTCTCCTCCGGCAGGAGCTGGATGCCAAAACCACTCAGGTGGAAAAGCTCCAGGACGCTATAGGCTGCTACAGCCACACCAACGGCCACCTGGTGGGGACTCTACCCACACCACACACCCCCCCGCTGCCCCTGGCCAGTGTCATCGACCAGGGCTCCAGTAGCAGGTTCCACCGGGTGGCCGTAGAGGTCCACCGGCGCCTCAAGGCCAAGGAGGGGGTGTCGGCCGAGCCCACCTCAGGGGCCTACTCTGGGGGTGGAGGAGGGGGAGGTGGGGGTCGGGGGGTCTCTACCGCGGAGAGGGCTGTGGTCCGCAAAGACTCCAAGTAAGAAGACAGAGTAAATGACATGTCATGATATAATAATCACTATTATTATTATTTAAACAATTCTAATTATTATTATTATAACAATTGTAATAATAACAGATTAAACGGATGATAAAATAATTATGTAAATCTAGACTGTTTTAAATAACAATAGTAAGCTAATAAAAAAAACCTGTAAAATAGAAATAATTAACAATACCAAGTTCAAGTTGAAGTTTATTATAGCCATTTCAACAATATAGAAAATACAGTTGATAGGAATGTGTTTTGGTATGCTCACATGTATCACACAGCAACAATAACAACACAACATAACAAGACAAAAAGCCAAAAACAGCAAATAAATAACAAGGAGTACAACACTTAACACGCATAAAAAACACACAATGCATGGTTCGCAGAGAATTACAGCAGTACAGTACAGTAGTGCAAAAACTGCAAGTGAGGTAGACCATGAAGACCTTAAAGGCCTTAAAGTGCTTAGTGCTTGTTCAAGTGGCGTATAGCTTGTATAGGTACTATCCCTAAAGCGTGATGTTTTACTTGTAATGCTTCTGTACCTCCTCCCTGACACTTATTCACGGTGAGTGTGAATAAGTGGTGTGCTGGATGAGAGGGGTCAGAGATGATCTTCCTAGCTTTCCTGGAAATTCTGGTGTCATGGTGCGAGCCTATGGTAGGCAGACTACAGCCAATGATTTTAGAGGCCCTGCGTACTACCCTCTCAAGCTGTTGTTTGTCCTGGCTGGTAGCACTACCATACCAGACCAGGATGGAGAAGGTGAGCACGCTTTCGATGGCTGCATGATAAAAATGGGTCATGCCTGCCTGACTTACCCCGAATTTCCTCAGTCGACGGAGAAAGTATAATCTCTGATGGGATTTGGAAATAATAAGACTGATGTTCGGGTTCCAAGATAGGGACTGGTGGATAGTAGTGCCTAAGAAACGGAAGGAGGAGACCCACTCCACAACTTGGCCATTAATGGAGATGGGAAGGTGCTGGCCTGCCTTTTTCCTATAGTCAATCATGAGTTCTTTGGTTTTGGTTGTATTTAGGATTAGGTTATTGGCTTCATACCACTGCACCAGCTGTTCAACCTCACTCCGGTAGGTAGATTCCTCCCCATCAGATATGAGACCTATGACAGTGGTGTCATCTGCAATCTCTAGCATTTTTTCAGATGCAGAATTTGATGTACAGAGAGTAGTGTAAAGTGTGAAGAGAAAATAGTAGAGGTGACAAGACACACCCTTGTGGGGTGCCAGTGTTCAGAACCCTTGGTGATGACACGTTATTCTGGATTTTAACACACTGTTTTCTACTGGACAGGAAGTTTAAGATCCACCAAACCTAGTAAGCTAAAACCTAAATTTAGCAAGGTAATAATAATAAACAGGATGTTCTTTTTTGGCTAGTAAGCTAAAACCATCCAAACACCCACGTCCTGTTTGTATAGTGTAGGCGATACTGTGTGTTTGCATGAATGATTGTGTCAGTGGAAGCCTTCCATCCAACCTACTGTTGCCACTTCTGAGAGCTCTATTAGCATCGCAGGACAATAGAACCTCTTGGATCTGATGCAGCTCATTATTGGCTTCAATGACACAACCTGGGCTTGTCCCTCCCTCTTTCTTCTCTCTCTCTCTCTCTCTCTCTCTCTCTCTCTCTCTCTCTCTCTGTCTCTGTCTCTGTCTCTGTCTCTGTCTCTGTCTCTGTGTCTGTCTCTGTCTCTCTCTTTCTCAATCACTCTCCTCCCCTTGAGTCCCTTCCTCTCCTCTCTCTCCCCTCTCCTCCCTCCTCTCTCTTTTTCTTCTTCTGCTCTCCACTCCATCTTCATTTCCCTCTGTCTCTCCACCTCCATCACTTTAACTCCTCTCGCCCCCCTCCGCTCTCTCCCCCTGTATTTATCCATGTGTTTATTGTATTTGTTTGTTTGTGTCCCCAGTACCAAAAGGCTTATCAACGCTGCGATGGTGAAGAATGACTTCCTGAAGAAGCTGGAGCCCCAGCACCTGAGGGACATGGTGGACTGCATGTACCCCAGGAAGTACACCCAGGGGCAGCTCGTCATCCAGGAAGGGGAGCCTGGGAACTACCTCTACGTGCTCGCAGGTCATATCTGCTCAAAGCATGCGGTCATCATAAGACATGCCTGTTTGTTTCTCTGTTTCAGCTCCTTCTTAAAGGAGAGTCAAACCCCAACACGACGTGTAGATTGGTCTGCATTCGATGACCCCCTAGATAGGTTAAACACATGCTTTTGTGTTTCTGATTATTTGAAAAATTAATCAGACTCTTTTTTTCCTTTTCGGTGTCCGAATTTGCGCTCAGGTTTGTGTACATTTTGGGTCTGAAACGCTATACTGCCCCCTTGTGTAAACGTTAAGGGGACTGGGAAATGTTAATGCGGGCAGTTCTGCGAAAATCCCCGTTGTGTATCTGAGTCTCGACACATCATCGTTGCAAAGTGTTAACAGTGTTAAGAGCCTTAAAACTTCGACTGTGAGAGAGGAGGGGAGGCAAGAGGCCGAGGGAGGGTAAAAGAGGAGAGGAGGAACAAGGAGAGGCGAGAAGAGGGATTAGGATCCCAATAATCATGAAACACAACTTTGTCTCTGTGTGGTCTCCACAGAGGGTCTTCTGGAGGTCATCCAGAATGGTAAACTGCTTGGAGAGATGCGTCCAGGGACCGCCTTCGGAGAACTGGCGATATTGTACAACTGTAAAAGAACCGCCACCGTCAAAGGTAACGTGGATAACCCCTGACGTGTCTCTGTCTCCCCTGTCTAGCCCTCCCCTTTCCCCTTAACGCCCTGTCTGTATTACGGGTCCAACCCCCTACCTACTCCTTAATAACCTGTCTGTATTAATTGTCTAATCCCTTACCTACTCCTTAATGACCCGTCTGTATAAACTGCCCCTTTTCCTACTCCTTTATGACTGTGTCTGTATTAACTGTCTAGACCCATACCTGTCTAACCCCCTGCCTACCCCTTAATGACAATGCTTGCTCCTTAATTAACTCTCTCTCACTGTCTTTGGATAAAAGCGTCTCATAAATTAGAACTAATTAGCAAACCATTGAAGCATTGGCCCTTGTCAAACACAGAGGAATGACTTGTCACACAGGGGACTCCAGGTTTCCTGTGTTTGACAACCGTATCTCTTTCGAGAGATCATTGCAGCCAGAGTTAATTATTCCCTTTGTGACCAATCCCAAGGGGAACCATATTGTTTGAAATGTCGTCATCCACTAATGTGTGTCTAAGAATCCTACTATCCTTTGTGACCTGTGTCTCATGCACAGAATATGCAATGAAAGAATCCAAATATTTGAAAACAAAATGATTATAAGTAATGTATAAGAATACCTGTTATATTTTAAATCAAATAGTTGTAGGATATTTTCCAATATTTTGCGGATCGAATCTCATTCCCAATCCCAAATCATACAATACATTTTGTCTCATTGATCAAAATGTATCCTCAATTATAAAACAAGACTGCCCTTAGGTAGTTTCAAGAAGCTTGAAACATGTGGCTAATGTCCTTCATCTTCTCCGGATGTTATTGGTGTCGCTCTTGAGCAGCTGTGTCCTGCGCTCTCATCTGGGCGTTGGACCGGCAGACCTTCCAGAGCATCATGATGAGGACCACTAAGGCTCGCCATGAAGAATACTTTAACTTCCTACGCAGGTAGACACTCACCCTATTGCTGAACAACCATCGGTAAAACAAGTACTTAAACAGCTAAAGTAACAAAGTGAAACATTATATATATATTCTCTCTCTCTCTCTCTCTCTCTCTCTCTCTCTCTCTCTCTCTCTCTCTCTCTCTCTCTCTCTCTCTCTCTCTCTCTCTCTCAGTGTTTCTCTGCTTAAGGAACTACCTGAGGAAAAGCTGGCAAAGATCGCTGATTGCCTTGAAGTTGTGAGTGTCCTTTGGTAAATTACATGTACAGATGGGTCTATTTGTTTTGTATCTAAACCATGACAAACAAATTGTTATTTTTCTCATAGGATTATTTTAATAGAGGAGAGTTTATTATCCGAGAGGGAGAAGAGGGTAACACTTTCTTCATCATAGCAAAAGGAGAGGTGAGATGTCCTCCCAAATAATCCTGACCGAGTCCTGGCTATGTCTCTACTAATAATCCTAATGCAACCTTGTACCGTATGCCATGAATTGGAAGTGAAAAGTCACTGAACAAAGATAAATCATTTTAACTAACAGATCAAATAACATCAAATATTCAAAAAATAATTACAAGAGTAAGACTGGATCTCTGGGTGGTGTTGTGTGCAGGTGTCGGTCACCCAGACCACAGAGGCCCACAGTCAGCCCAAGGAGATCAAAACGCTGGGCGTGGGAGACTACTTTGGAGAGAAGGCCCTCATAAGGTACACTTACACACAGATATGATTTTGCTCTGCTTGTGTGGAGCAAATATGCACTGCTTTGCAGTTTAACAACTGATAATTCTCTCTCCATGCCCTGTGTAACTTACTAGAATGCTACGGAGAGCAATTAAAAGTGTAAAAGAAAAGATTTGAGGGATATTTGTCTTACTGTTTTTTTTTTCATTTAAACTGCTTTTAGTAATTTAGCAATTTGTCTCCACAGCGAAGATGTCCGCTCGGCCAATATCGTCTGCAACACCAACGACACCCAGTGCCTGGTGGTGGACAGAGAGTGAGTTGTCGAGACGAGGAGGTCATTCTTACTGTTGGAGTTGAGCTTAGTATGGTTGCATTGAGTAAAGATCCATTTTGTTTAGGGCTTAGTTGGGTTTAGCTCAGTTTAGTTTAGCTTGAGTGAGTTCGGCTGGGTTTAGTTTGGCTCAGGTGGGTATTGAAATGAGTTAAGCTCCATTTTGTTTAGGCTTAGTTGGGTTTAGCTCAGTTTAGTTAAGCTTGGGTGGAGTTTGGTTTAATTTCTCCAGACCATTGGTGTTAATGTATTTTCCCTTTAGAAACTTAACCAGATGGTTAGAAGGTGTGTTCTCTGTGTCCTCTGTAGGAACTTTAACCAGATGGTGGGAACGTACGAGGAACTGCAGGCTTATCTGAAGGAATACGTAGAGGAACTCTCCCGCAGCGACGTGAAGAGAAACGCTTTGTGAGTGCAATGGATAACGCAGACAATCACGCACGCACAAGCACGCATGCATGCTAAAACACACACAAGCACGCGCGCAAAGAAACACAAAATTATGAAAAAATAAACAAAATAAAGTATGAACTCCAATTTTTTTTATATATATATATATAATATATATATATATAAATATATATATATAATAAATATATATATATATATATATATATATATATATATATATATATATATATATATATATATATATATATATATATATAATAATGACAGAAATCTCAGAATGTAATATGTTGTTATTCCTGGCCATAGGGGTAAACATAAAGTGAGAATGTGTGTTTCAGGCCCCAGTCCCCGCAGGCAGACTCCCCGACGCAGCAGGAGTGGCGTCGGCTGCAGGACCGCCTGGCCCTGCTCCCCCACCACATGCCCTTCCAGAGGCTGGAGGTCATCGCCACCCTGGGCGTGGGGGGCTTCGGTCGCGTTGTGCTGGTGAGCAGGACCGGGAGGACGCCGTCTGAGACGCTGACATGCTCATTACTACGTCCTGTTTACTGACTAGTTACTATCTACGAGGGCTGGGCTCAACCAAAGACATTTTGGTAGACTGAAATGCAACATGCTCTTTAACCAATCGATTAGTCGATGGGGACGAGATTATCTGCACGTCATCTCGAGAATATTTTAATCGGCCACAGTGCACTGAATGCCCTCTATCTGGTGAGCAGAGTTTACATTACACTATTTGGTCATACTTTTTTAACAAAATGATGCAACACCTTTGCGACAACTTTTTTGACATGGTTTCAATTAGTTTGGCGACGACATTTAAGAGGTCTTTCTATCCACTCAAAGATACGCAACGGCAATATAATGCAAGAGGAATCAAACTCAAATATCTATATCAAGTCACAATAAGACATTTAAAAGCATTCACACACGTTGTTTCTCCCTGGTTGTGTGTCAGGTGAAGCTGGAGGACGAGAGCTCCACCTTCGCCCTGAAGTGCATCAAGAAGAAACACATCGTGGACACCAGGCAGCAGGAACACATCTACTCTGAGAAGAACATCCTGCAGCTCACCAACTCACCCTTCATAGTCAGGTAGAGAGAGGAACATGTAGCTAACCAACTCAGTAACCCTTCATAGTCAGGTAGAGAGAGAGGAACATGTAGCTAACCAACTCACCCTTCATAGTCAGGTAGAGAGAGGAACATGTAGCTAACCAACTCACCCTTCAGTCAGGTAGAGAGAGGAACATGTAGCTAACCAACTCACCCTTCAGTCAGGTAGAGGAACATGTAGCTGACCAACTCACCCTTCATAGTCAGGTAGAGAGAGGAACATGTAACTAACCAACTCACCCTTCATAGTCAGGTAGAGAGAGAGGAACATGTAGCTAACCAACTCACCCTTCATAGTCAGGTAGAGAGAGAGGAACATGTAGCTAACCAACTCACCCTTCATAGTTGCACAGCACTAGAGGGTAGTTAGCATTATCTGTCTAATGTGCATGTTGTAATATTTTTTACCCGTGTCTAATTAGAGCAGACACAAACAGTGTTCGTTCTCAGTTTGCAGACAGCAGCGTTCTCCTGAGGTATCATCGTAGATGTGCTCTGGTGCTCTGGGCTTTGTTTTGGCCGTTAATTCACCATTATGCAACACAGCAGAACACATCCAATCAACTGAATCTGGAAATGTATGCAGCGGGAATGGAACCGACGTTTCCAAAAAGAGGGGGATGTAAAACAGGATAAAAGGACCGACCATGGCACTCTTAGAAAAGATGAAAGAGATTCGCAATTGATCGGGCGATTTGAGTGTGACAGGGAAAATGACATGCGCAGCCAATTAAAAAATGACATTCTCACGTTTTCTAACCATCACAGCTAGAATAAGCACATCAATAATTCCCAAATGTGGTTAGGCATACCCTAGCGGGGGGGGGGGGGAGGCATGACAAGGTTCTCTGTACAAAACTAAAATGACATTGATTGTTGTAGTTAAAGACCAGAAATATAAAAGTATGCCATAGCTTCTCTTATTTTTAACACCCTAGGCCTTTACAATATTAATGATATGAATGATATTAATTTATGCTTAAATTTTATTATTAAAATATAATTTAAAGGGAAACAGAAAAAAATAAAAAGGTTTGGGAACAGGGAAATTAATCCTTTATCTTCGACGGTGAGGGAGGAGAGATTATATGCTCTGAGAGTTGGAGACCCAGAGGGGCCCCGAAGGTCAGAGTGAAGGTTTCCCAGGGAGGTTTCCAGGGCAAGCAGGCCAGGGGAATGCCGCTGAGTGCTCCCTCTCTCTCTCACTCTCTTTGCCTCTGTATCTTTCCCTCTTTTCCTCTCCTCCTTGCTCCCTTTTTCTCTCTGACATTTCACACACAAAAGCTTCTTGGGAAATGCTGCCATGGCCTGACACTCAAGGACAGGGGATTTGGGCAGGAGAAGAAGTTCATTTTAGCTCTTATTCCTCTGAGCAGGATCTGTTGTTATGCTTGTCTTGATGTGGAGGAAACGTTATAGAGTGAGAAGCCATTTTTGGACTGTTGTGTGTCTTGTTGGGTTTGAAACAGCAGCATGTATCCAATCTTTGAAACAGTTTAAAGTCCTTTCTGTTTGTCCTAACCTTAAGTGTTATGTTCCAAATAATTCTCACAACCTGTATCATTTTGTTACAACCAAGCCACACCCCCAGTTATTGATTCCTCAGGTTAACCTTCCCGGTTATTCTGCATATTTGCATTTTGGACAATGACAAATTAAATTAATTTAAAAGTCCTTTGTGTGTGTTTGTGTGTGTGTGTGTGTGTGTGTGTGTGTGTGTGTGTGTGTGTGTGTGTGTGTGTGTGTGTGTGTGTGTGTGTGTGTGTGTGTGTGTGTGTGTGTGTGTGTGTGTGTGTGTGTGTGTGTGTGTGTGTGTGTGTGTGCGTTCCTGCATGCGTGTTCTCCAGGTTGTTCCGGACCTTCAGGGATGACAGGTGTGTGTACCTGCTTCTGGAAGCCTGTCTGGGAGGAGAGCTGTGGAGTGTGCTTAGAGACGTGTGAGTGGAGCTCTAATATTAGCAAAGTATCCTGCTGTTTAATATATTATTGTACGTCACTTGGCACAGCAGTTATCATGATGAATGTACTAAACAAATCTTTCATTTCAAGCAAATTCATCAGTATTAGTCTGACCAGCAAATCAAATCACCGATAAGAAATGTGTGGATTTTTTTATTAGCTCGCTTTTTTCCTGATAATTACCATCACATTTTCTTAAGTGGTTCGTCAGCTTACATAGGAACGAGTTACAGCCGCCGACCAATCAGAGCGATGAATCAGCATGAGCTGATGTATGCCCCCTCAGTTGGACCGAGAACAACGTGTCTTTTCTTGCTCCAGGAACTTCTTTGATGACCCGACGGGCCGGTTCTGCATCGGCTGTGTGCTGGAGGCCTTCGAGTACCTCCACATCCGGGGCATCGTGTACCGGGACCTGAAGCCAGAGAACCTTCTGCTCGACTCGGAGGGCTACGTCAAAATGGTCTCCTGATCACTGGATTGATCATTTTCAAGCTGTATACCCCCCCCCCCCCCCCTATATATTATATCTGTATTATTATTAATTATTATATAAATAGATGTATTTGTATTTAATTTATCTACTTTATTTGTGAATTATAATAATAAGACATAAACTGTTTTGAATGTGTTTATTGTATTATATATCGGTTTATTGATTCCCACCAGATTTCCCCTAGAAGATCGTTTCTGTTTCACGTTTGCTTTACTGTCGCAAATGTCTACATTTGTACTTTTCCGTTGTTTCTCAGGCAGACTTTGGCTTCGCTAAGAGGATCGGCCTGGGGAAGAAGACCTGGACATTCTGCGGGACCCCGGAGTATGTGGCCCCGGAGGTGGTCATGAACAAGGGCCATGACTTTGGGGCCGACTGCTGGTCCCTGGGAATTCTCATCTTTGAGCTGCTCACTGGAAAGTAAGTGATGAGCTGGAGGACAAAAACACTTTTATAATTACTGTAATAATAACACTTTTTTCGGGTTGCATAACGGCAACTCATGAAAACACTTCTGAATACAATAGGCTACAAATGAAACAAAACTTTTTTTTTTTACTATTTATGTGGTTGCAAAACTATATAATTAAGATTTTGTTGCTTATTATCATCAAAAAATTATTTATAAAGCATTACCCAAAAATATGTATTTTTTCAACCATGTCGGTTACATCTATGCGCTGCTGTGTTAAAGGAAACATATTTAAGGAATTGAATGCAAAATAGGTGAAATGAATCCTGTTGATGAGTTCAGAGCATAGTGAGGGCGTCCTCACCGAGGTCCGTGTTGGTCTCTTCCCCAGCCCGCCGTTCTCCGGCACAGACCCCATTAAGATCTACACCATGGTGCTCCACGGCATCGAGAAGGTCGACTTCCCCAAGAGGATCGGCAAGCGGCCGGATGACCTCATCAGGAGACTCTGCAGGTGATGAGGCCCCAACCCCTCCCCCTCACCTTAATTCGAGCCAGCGTCTGAATTCACTGTCAGTCGCTTCGGGTGAACACATCTGCTGCATGTCTCAATAATGAGTAGGTGGCTGGTGATTGCTTTGTGGCCGGGCCCCATGCTGAGAGAGACGCGGGGGGTAAATGGCAGTTTGTCGTTGTATTAGCTCGTAATGGCGGTGGAGCCGAGAGCAGGACCTGAGGTTGTTAGATTAGATTAACCGCATTAGCTCCTTGTTTTTTAATGTGATCTGCTGCTGCTGCCTCCATGTACTCTCATTTAGCCAGGCCTGTGATAGGCTAATTCAATATTGCTGCTAATCGTTTGTACGGTATGGACAACAAATGAACGACACAAGATGTCCGATATCGTACCTGAAAGTACCTTATATAACTATTCTAATTTAACTTCCACACGTCCTGGTGTTTAGACTGTATAGAATTCATCCATTCATTTAAAAAAGATGTGCCCTGGGATTTGTGAATGTGGTTAAAACATCCATATCTTGAGAGTTGGTACAATACAAATGGATGATCCAGAACCCTGTGTGTTCCTCTTAGGCTCAACCCGGTGGAGAGACTAGGTAACAAGAAGAACGGCATCCTCGACATTAAGAAGCACAAGTAAGTTGGCACAGCTGACCTCTGTCATGTTTTTCACCTATCCATCAGATTCTACCTGTTCACTGAGCGATTCTGTGTGTGTGTGTGTGTGTGTGTGTGTGTGTGTGTGTGTGTGTGTGTGTGTGTGTGTGTGTGTGTGTGTGTGTGTGTGTGTGTGTGTGTGTGTGTGTGTGTGTGTGTGTGTGTGTGTGTGAGTGTGTGTGTGTGTGTGGGCGTGCGTACACCATGCACCTGTGTATATCATGTGTGTATTCATGAGTGATTAGCATAAATGTATAATGATATATATAATAATCCATCTACAACTGAATATTATACATATGATTCAACTTACTATAGTGGGTGTCATGTGACCTTGTCATCCTTGTGCCCCGTGGAGGTGGTTCCAGGGCTTCAACTGGGACGGCTTGCGGCACCAGAGGCTTGTATCCCCCCTGAAGAGAGAGGTAATGGCTGTCCCCCCCCCCAACCGTCATTACATGCCACCCCCCATTATTCCATCACTCCCCCCCCCCCCCCCCCCCCCCCAACCCCACACATCTATTTTTAACTTATTCCTTCATGCAAGCAGAGCGGAGCACTTCAGTGTTTTTTATTCCAAGTGCTGTGACATCGGGAAAGTGTTGTCCCAATGAGGGCATTGTAGCCTGGCTGTGTCTGTGATGGGTTGGTGAGGGGACGCCGTGGTATTGGTTTACATGTCACAAGATAAAGTCAATATTTGCTCCTTTGAAACAATCAGCCCTCACGGCCCTCGTGCTTGGTTCATCCAGGGACCTGTACTATAATGGAACAGCTGTTTTGGTTTGTATTTGGAGGCATGTGTAAATATAAAAGGAGTTCAAAGAAAGACACAGGCTCATTTCAATAACTAATATTAATTATGAAATCTTATTTTTTGTTTTTTTATTTTAATTGGTTATGATTTATTTAGTTTGTCACAGTTTTTTAAGTTGAAAACGGTTTTATATGGTACTTAATAAATCATTTGAAAATCAATAACGTCCTAGCTTATGGATACTGCTATCCAGACTACTGGGTCCTGTAACGTGACGTTATGTCTAGAGAGACGAGTCATGTTGTACACATCAGATCACTGGGCCGCAAACACACATCGATTGCCTTGCCAGCTACACAGCCACCAAGTGAGATATTCCATCCAGCTACTTTTCTGATTCCCAAATTTCTATATTATCGGCCCTCGCTTAAATTTTAGGTGAATACTCAAATCTCTTTGCAAGGCTTTACATTTCTCATCTCCAGTTTCCCTGCCCTGTGACTGTATATATATATCACGTATATTGTTTTTTTTAAGATGTATTTATTTCAAACTTTCATTATTGGTATCGATCGAGACTCAGATCATTAAGCCTTCTCAGAAATGGTATCAATATCAATGAAGATTATTGATCCCCGTCCATACGTGTTATTGCTGCGTCCAGTGCTTCTCTTGCACTCAACGAAACATCCCTATTCAATCTCTTAATGGATAATGAGACAGTGCTAACTGCTGAGCGTGGTGTTTTGCTAGGTGCGAGGGCCGTTGGACCACAGCCACTTTGACGTGTTCCCCCCTGACCTGGAGGAACCCCCAGAGGAGCTGTCTGGCTGGGACAAAAACTTCTGAAGACCTCCATGCTATTCCTGGGTCTGCTGCGCCAGAATCAGACCTTGAACAAAACAGACATTCTGCGGCTTTTAAAACACCACAAACACGGAAGTTGTCCTTCCTGCTGTAGATGAAGAAGTGCAGAATTTTACTGAATTGTTTATGGGAACATTTTCCTAAATTCCCTCTCTTTTGATACTGTATACACCATTTCTCAGACAATGGGTTTGACAACTCAAATCAACTTTTTTCTACATGGGATCTTTTGTACTAATAGTATTCATACGTATATTTGACAGCGTGGGCCTGGCTTGCTCTGAGAGCTATGCTCCCTTGGAGGTCATGATATCCTACTTGTGTGCGAGTCTATATTGTTGTGAGCTTGTGGCTTTTGGGATAGCTATTATTTGAATTGGTTATTGAGACAGAGACAGCCGGTCCTACTGGAAGGAGGCTCATTGGCTGGGTCAGAGGACGTAGAGGCACAGATGCATAGCATCAGACCTGAATGTAATGAACACACAAGCAACGGATTGACCTGAAGTGCCAAAAATGAAGAACAGGCCAATGCCTAAAACGCACTATGTATGACTATGTGTGTATCACATAAGTTGTTGAAGAAACCTGTCCACAACTAGGACTAGAATCTTTTCAAAGATGACCACTTTTTTAAGGACTAGTCATCCTTCACACCTGAGCGACGGTTTGAAGGAATTTTCTTCTGTATTTTTGTCCTAAATTAGCAATTTGCTAATGCCTAACTGTATTTCTAAATGTGATTTTCATGTTGAGGATGAAAATATAATTAAAATGTTTCTTTAAAACGAGTTCAGTTTATTACATTTACTTGTCAGGGACCATAAACCAACACAATATTTCACAAGGATAGGAGATGCATTGCAAGAGATGTATACTAGATGGTTCTCATCTGCAGTCGCTGTACTCCAAAAACTATAATAGCATTTTAATTATTATGGCTATAATGTAATACATGATCAGTCTCTCCAGTGAATATGACATTATAATTGAAAGATGCACGGTAAATAAATAAAATATCCCTGAAGCTTTGTCTTTCAAATATAAGGTCTTGAATATAATGATTAACAGTATTATTAATCATTACGTTTCTTTCTATTAAGGTATGTATCATTCCAAAGATTAGGGTTACAGATCAATTTTATTAACAAATAAAAATTGATTAAGGAGATCCCAATAGGCCTTTGTCAACTCAAATCATCCTACGCTTGTACATATAAATAATGCATGTCCCTTGGGAATAGCTGTTTCGTCTATGTTCCCATGGATTCGTTGACGTGTATGTCGCTTGGGTTGAACAAGGGCAGATGGGGTCTTGAACAGTTTGAGTTCACTGAAGGAACTTCTTTCTTCTGTCCTATAGTGGGCGTAATAATTCTGTAGGCGTGTAAAGCTATGTCCATATGACATTGCACACATTTTTTTACAGACGCCACCTGGAGGACAGATGACAATATGTCATCTGGTTTTCGTAATGGCCTGAGTTATGCTCACCAAAATATTCTTGTTGCATCCAAGGAATGCAAGCTACACTTCAATCTCAATGTCGCAGGTAAATAACAATTGCAATAAACGCATTGTTTCTCCATTAAATATCCTGGAACTGCAATCAATGCCAATTCAAGTAAAAAAATGCTGGAGGTAAAGTATGTTTATGTCGCAATGTAAGCTCTTTAACTGGTTTCTTGGAATATAGTGGAATAGAATGAATGATGTGTACACATAAAATCTGTCCAACTGTGTTTCCTCCATATCCTGCAAAACAATGTCTCTATTTATCTCTATGATGCAGGCTGACCGCACCATATTTCATGAGCTCACTGTTGGCAAAATATTGGAATGTGAGACAGTAGTAAATCAGCACCGTGAGTTGTTTTTAGGGTTAAACCGGCAGTGCATTTAAGTGTACAATAAATGTTCATTTGGGTGCACTACTAACTGCTACCAAAAGAGGTCAGAGCGGTTTTGTGGAGGACACAATTGAGTGAAAACATTTGTTGTTTCTTTGGGATTTTCAACATTACATTTTTTTAAATGATGCGTACTTTTGGCTGATCATAGATCCTTTAACCCACATTCTATCCATACACAGGTAAAAATGCATCCTTAGAGCGGATTGTTTTCACTTGAACTTTATTTTGAAAAATAATTTGATAAATGATTCAAAGAAACCAACCAATATATACAATACATAGACATATAGGCCCAGTATCTTGTGTCAAACATTTACTCCCCCACATCACTGTATCTCACAAATAGTTAAAAATATCCACACGTAACCTTTCTACTTTTAGTTGACTATTAAACGCAAAACCAAATACACCACTTAAAGTATACAAATATTATTCCCTTTAAGTACAAATACAACACCTTATCGATGCTCTTATTCAAATAATGCAAATACAATAGTATTTCTTGAGTATTACCAGCAAAGTTATATTTGCTCTCTCTCTCGTCGTTCCCTACGCACTGAGATGTGTGTTTATCAGACACTGTTGTCAAATAAATAGATCGCTAAATACAGCCACTGTATCACACAGGAAAACATGTACTTTACCTTCGTACATAAATGAATACAATGAAAAAAACCAAAAAAAAACAAGAGTGGCATTTTATTGGTTGAGTAACTCTAATTATAACATGGCCATTGCTCCTCATTGGATGCCCGAGATTGTCAGTGACATCACACGGTGAAAAAGATCACATGACCTTGGAGAATAGGGAGAAGGAGAGGTGC
Source organism: Gadus morhua (assembly GCF_902167405.1). Lineage (NCBI taxonomy): Eukaryota > Metazoa > Chordata > Actinopteri > Gadiformes > Gadidae > Gadus > Gadus morhua. The sequence goes on along the minus strand of NC_044062.1, from coordinate 14,272,850 downwards.
TTATCTCACCGGTCTTGTATATATATATATATATATATATATATATATATATATATATATATATATATATATATATGAAGCTAATAACAAGCTAAATAATAATATTATTATTATACTGACAGCAGAATTCACCACCCCTTATTTTAAACTGCACGCAGACGCTCCACTTACACTCTCCCGTGTGCACACAAACGCAAACACATACACTGTACAGCCATTATGTACACATTAACAGGATGAAAACAGATGAAAAGCAGCTAGTAAGAGGCTTTGTATGTTTCACATTGGATGGATAATCTGTATAGACTGTTAGATTTTGCACACTGCTGAGAATTCAGATTTTGGATATAATCCCATCATTTTAACAGTGGAGTTTCTCTTTCCTCTCTTATGATCAGCTTGTAAGCCTAAATGGCCGCTATGCAGATGAACATTGTATTGAAGCGTTGTTTTTTTCTTAATATAAACTTGCACCTCTGTCACTTCAGTTCAACAGAGATCGAATAAGAGGATTATACAGAAGTATACTGAAAGTTCCAAATCAAAGCAAATAATTTTCTTTGTCCCATCGTAGCCTGAATATATTTGGATAAATCTAGAAATCACCCCCATTTTTGCGTGCAAGATTACCTACCCCGATTCAATGTTTTATGAGTGCTGCCTTTTATTTAAGTAATTTTTTTTTTTTTTCATTCCTGAAATGTTCAGTTCCACCTCTTCATTTTCATTTCTTCATTTCTTGAAATCTCTCTTGTGTTCAACGTCTCCATGTCCCTCCTCATCCTCCTCTTCATCATTGTCATCGGGGCAGACTCTTCCCACGAGCGGCCATCTGGATCATATCTGGGTTGGGGGGGAGGGGGGGAGGCCAAAGACACACGGTGTTGGCAGTTTTCTCTTTTACTCATTATTTCCTTCGAGGAAAAGTGCTCCCTCTTCATCTATTCTTTGAGACATGCCCCCCCATATGAACCCTAGCCCCCATCCCTGCCTTCCCCTACTTAAACACTCACCATGAGTCATCCATAAAACAATAACTCTAATGGGAGCTCACTGTGTTAGATTACTTAGGTTTAATTCATGTTAATAATATAATCATCATAATAATAATCGGCTGTCTTGGGCTCATTAGGCCTTTGTTTGTGTGAACTTTGTGAAACTTATGCTAATAATAATCTTGAATGTTTCCTCAAACTACATAGTTAGGTACTATAAGATGATTTCAACTGTTAAATAATGGTCACTACTATTAGTTAATTAGTTTCTGTAAGCAGTGTCTACAGTTTACCATCAGTTAGTTACCAGTCAGTTTGGTTGGTGGTGTTAGGGATTTGGTGTGTGTGTGTGTGTGTGTGTGTGTGTGTGTGTGTGTGTGTGTGTGTGTGTGTGTGTGTGTGTGTGTGTGTGTGTGTGTGTGTGTGTGTGTGTGTGTGTGTGTGTGGCAGGTGGAAAGCCCTACCTCTGTCATCCCTACTGAAGCCAGCTAAGGTCCAGTTGGTCCTGCTGACCCAGGGTGATCATGGAGTTCCGGTTCCTGCTCCTGGGAAGGTCCACCGGCCCCAGATCAGGCCTTTAGAGGGGAAAACACATTGTATTGCTGAAGGCATTTTCATCGGATTCCTAATCTAGAATTCAGTTTATTCCTGAGAGGAGTGCTCTTGCTCTCGGTAAATGAGCGCTGGCTGGTTGCCATATCTTTCCAGACCCCAGCGTTTTAAATCCACAGAGGAATCCTAGGAATACCTCAACCCTGACACCCCTGCCTCCCCCCTGTTCCCCACGGGCCGATGCCAAGATCCTTTAGCGAGAGGTACCCCGCTCACATCAGGAGAAATAAACGGAGAAGCGAGGGGCCAAAGTCGGATCTCTCTTGTTGTTTCTCTCTCCTCAAACTCCTACGAGAATCCTGTCTTCAACTTCTTAAAACCACAAAAAAGTTGCATTTGTCTGTTGACACATCTGCCACGTATAATCAGTTGAGGGCTCAGGAATTTCAGTTGGCCTATCCAACGCCAGCAAACCGTCACTTGTCGTTCAGCGTCGGCCACCGCTGTCAACACTTTTGACCCCCAAAACAACCCCAAAGGCCTTTGTTTTCCCCCCTTCCCCTGCTCTCCCTGCTTTGCTGCGACCACGCTGGCTGTTATTCAATAGAGTCAAATAACTTGCATTCCATTACTTCTTTTTTAAATGCCTTGTTTTGTTCGGCAAGCGGAGGAGGTAAGCACAGCTCCTTTTCAACACTTTTGATTTGGTGCCATTTCAGCTTTACAGATTAACCAAAGAGTACAAGTACAATGCACTCAGTGTACCGTAGTGCGGCATGGAGTTGTAAAAAAAGGCTCCCATCGGCTCCAATTGTCAAGCACAAGGCTTTCATTTTGTTATTATGATTGTACATTTGTTTGGATAATATTCTAATTTCCAAACAAAACAGAACATTGAGGTTATGATAATCTTCCTACTGCAGGAATACATTACCTCATTTTATTTGTAATCTCTTCTACTCATATTTATGATTGCTACGGTTACATAATGAGTGGGTAGTCTTTACTCTTTTTCAAAAGTCACAAGGACTTCTGCTAGTTTTCAAGAGGCTCCTTGTTACCGAACTACAAATGAAACCTACCACCTGTTATCAGCGGAGGGAGACATTCTGGGGAACAGTACCACACCAGCACAGGTTTGGACGGTACCTCACTTGTACAGATGGGGGCAGTACCTCACCTGTACAGCTGGGGGCAGTACCTAAACTGTACAGACGGGGGCAGTAAATCACCTGTAAAGCTAGGGGCAGTACCTCACCTGTACAGCTGGGAGCTGTACCTCACCTGTACAGATGGGGGCAGTACCTCACCTGCACAGCTGGGGGCAGTACCTCACCTGTACAGCTGGGGGCAGTACCTCACCTGCACAGCTGGGGGCAGTACCTCACCTGTACAGCTGGGGGCAGTACCTCACCTGTACAGCTGGGGGCAGTACCTCACCTGTACAGCTCGGGGCAGTACCTCAGCTGTACAGCTGGGGGCAGTACCTCGCCTGTACAGCTAGGGGCAGTACCTCACCTGTACAGATGGGGGCAGTACCTCACCTGTACAGCTGGGGGCAGTACCTCGCCTGTACAGCTAGGGGCAGTACCTCACCTGTACAGATGGGGGCAGTACCTCACCTGTACAGCTGGGAGCAGTACCTCACCTGTACATATGGGGGCAGGACCTCACCTGTACAGTTTGGGGCAATACCTCACCTGCACATATGGTGCCAGTACCTCACCTGTACATATGGGGGCAGTACCTCACCTGTACACATGGGGGCAGTACCTCAACTATACATATGGGGGCAGTACCTCACCTATGGAGATAGGGGCAGTACCTTACCTGTACAGCTGGGGGCAGGACATCTTCAGTGACGTCGGTGACAGTCCCAGTCGGCTGCTGCTGGAGTTCCTGAGCTTGGCTCTCCTCACAAGGTCTTTGACTCGTCCCCATGTGTAGTTCTCACTCAGCTGTACATACACACACAAGCACACACACACAGATTTAATTTCCTGCTTTTGATTTGGTGATGTCAGGTAAAATACTATCTGAGCGTCTGGTCTCCACGTGGAAAAAACAGAGGGCTGAAAAATACCATAACAGACAGACAAGAAAAGGAACCTAATTTATATATTTTAGTGGAGCGTAGTTCATTAAATATGTTACATGTGTATGGGAAGATATCCTCTCCCTCTATAAAGTATATGTAAAAAATAGTGCTACTTCACTATTTCTTTATTTTCCTTAATGACCTAAATACATAATTATCATGTCATCCTAAGCAGGTCATCCTTAAGCATACTTATCTTATCACCTGTATCTTAACAGATCTTATTTTATGCTGTGTGTGCCCCTGCTCCGCTTCTCTGAATATCCATCCATCCAGCCAACCATCCACTTTTCCATCCACCCATGAACCCATTTAACCATTCGTCCATTATTCCAGCTGTCCATCTGTCTTGTTCATCCATCCACCCATCCTCCATCCATCCATCCAACCACACAACCATCCATCCATCCATTCACCCAACCATCTGCCAACCATCCATCCGTTCACCCAACCATCCATGCATCAAACTATCCTGCCACCGACCCCCTCCTATTCATCCATCTTTTCATCCATCCATCCGCAGCCATTCATCCATCCATCCACCTGACCTTCTTTGGATCCGTATGTGGTGTACTATGTGTGTGATGGTGTGTTTTTAGAGTGCAGCGGTCCTCAGTGTTGGGACCAGGACTTACCCGTCTCTGGGGGACAGGGGGTCCTCCCTCTGCCCCTGGGTCACAGAGGAAGCGGGTCTCTCCCTCGGTGTAGCTCCTGCGGTTTTGGCCCCGCCTCCATAGGGGCACGGGGCCAAGGGCCCTGCCTGTGAGACAGAGAAAGAGAGAGAGAGAGAGAGGGAGAGAGAGAGTGAGAGAGATCAGAGGGAGAGAGAGAGAGAGAGAGAGAGATCAGAGGGAGAGAGAGAGAGAGAGAGAGAGAGAGAGAGAGAGAGAGAGAGAGAGAGAGAGAGAAAGAGAGAGAGAGAGAGAGAGAGAGAGAGAGAGAGAGAGAGAGAGAGAGAGAGAGAGAGAGAGAGAGATAGATCAGAGGGACAGGAAGTCAGCACCCGTCGCCTCAGGACCGGGGACAGAGGCGTGTGGTTTATATTAAGCGTTGAGCCGCACTGGGTTTTCAGGGGATTTCAGGGGAGTGTGTTTTCAGCCATAAGCCTCACGTTTTCTATGAAATCAAAATGTCTTATACAATTCTTGGGATATATATATATATATATATATATATATATATATAAACATTACACATATATATGAAATCTAGAAATTTTACTATATATTTAACTATATTATCACACAATATGAATTGACAGATTTAATCAATTTCATTTATATTCAGCCACTAGGCTAAGAAGGCGAGTGATTTGTTTATGTCTGCAATCTGTTGAGTAAAACACACAGAAAGCATGAATAAGTGAATTTAAAACAAAAAGTTATATTGTTGATTTATTGCTTTTAACTAAATCTGTTTTTCCATTGTATATGTTTGCATGTTTGTGAGTTTGCGTGGGCACACGTTTGAGTGCAATCCCTAAAACGTGAGAATGTGTGTGCGTGGTTCTGTGTGTGTGTGTGTGTGTGTATGTTAGTGTATGTGTCTGTTTGTGACTATGTGTATGAGTGTGTGTTTTTGCATGCACATGTTAGTACTCAGTGCAGGATTGTGTGAGTGGGAGTAGAGAGTATTTTGACAAACGGTGATGTAAATCAGTGTCCCAGAAGACCTCCCAACACAGACACACAAACACACACACACTCTCTTATCACGGTCCGACCATGTGACCACAGCCTCCATGTTGTTCTACGGTCCACATGGGACATGTTGTGACCCTTTTGTTATGTTGGTGTCTCTTTAAACCTAACCCTAACCCTAGGTTATTATTTCACTACAACCATCACTTTTGTTGATTCTGGTTAGACAAGAAATAATCTGGTTTGATTGATCTCTTTTCATTAGATTCTTGAGATTGTTGAAAAGGATACAAATACAATGTAATTCATACAGAAGAGATGGCTGGTGTAAAGGTTCATGATGCAGGTTTAATAGTAGTTGTTGTTTATATACGAAACAAAATGAACACTACCTTCTGTATTCATTCCTTTAATTTTCCTTTTTTTGTGAATATTTTTTTGTCTGAAGTAATTTTTGTTGTTTTCTATCTTTTTTGTAACCATAATATATTCAAAAATCTACAGGTTTTAACGATTTCCAGGCTGAATCTCCTGCTTCTTCCTCCACCCTCAGTAATTTTCAAAACCCAGGATCGAGTCTCAGAGGAAATGGAGGAATTCCAGCGTTCCCGGGAATCTGTACGTTCCATGTTTCGTAAGTAGAATACCAGGAATTCCGCTCAACCCGAAACACACACGCTTTCGGTGATGGGGCCACCAAAATATGTCAAACCCAACCGCCCCACACACACACACACATGCGCGCACACACACACACACACACACACACACACACACACACACACACACACACACACACACACACACACACGAGAGTCTCCCTAAAAATACCAAGAAAACCGAGCCAGCATAGTGCACACGTTGCTGCGCCATGTGCCTAGCGACGCAGAAGGTGAACATTAAAACACCTGGACAGAGAGAAGAAGAGGAAGGGGTGACCAACAGGTCACCCGTTTTTGTGAAACCCAAGGGTACAGTGAAAAGCCCCCTCTTTTTCCCAAACAAACCCGGGCAGATCCATTTCTTGAAAGAAAGACAAAAAAGCTTGCTAGAGAAACATTGAGTGTAACGCTTGGTAATATGTGTGTGTTGAAGTGTCCCTCTGGAACAGGTTATGAAACTCTGAGTGGACACACAGGATGGTGTGGAGGTGGAATACCACATGGAACGCTTTGAGAACCTCCACTTTTCCCTTCTTTTCATTGAGGTTTAACTCAAATATCAAATGTTTTCTGATGAAAGAAAAAGAGCTCTCTTTAGTCGTTATACGGCTACCCATTCCACACCTTTTGCCCTCGAAGAAGGCCCTGGAAGGATCTGGTAAGTTCGAGTTATTCCTTGTCCCTTTCCAGGGGTAAGTGTAAAGATATTATGTATCATAAACTATTCAATTGAATATTATTGTATCGCTTTTAATTTACAGGAAAGATTTACAGTTTGACTCTATTCGATTTTTCCGGGGTAGAGAAAACTACTTAATGGTATGCATTTTTAATCAATTGTATTCATTTCTAGAATGTACCATTTCCGTCCGAGAGCGGGGGCCGGCGGGTGACCTCGTGGATAGTTGACAGGTCCGACAAGGTTCCGCTCAGTGACAGGAAGTCGTTCCTCTGGAGTCTTTTAGGTGGTTCCTGATGGGCCAGCCCGGCAGCTCCGCAAGTACAGTGGTGCTGGAAGAACTCCTAGTGGTAGAGAGACACAGAGAGAGAAAGAGAGAGTGAGATACAGGTGACCTTCTACAACTCTTGATTTGAAAGGGTAACTTAACAGTAAAAGGGTCAACAAGCATGTCTCCATTTGCTCAAATTGTCCATTTATGGTAGTTGCAATAGCTGCTATTTATTAAAAAATAATGACACAATCTAATAATAATTGTAAATTTTATATAATATTTAGATGTGATAATGATTGTAATAACTGATAAGGGGGCACGAGTCGAGTGCAGTGGCTATAGTGGCAGCAGAAGAGTGCTGGTTGTCCACAGCCACAGAAGTGTCTGCTAAATGACTGAATATGCGAACATGATATAAATAGTTTTGTTTTGAACAGATGTTTGAGCTTATGTGTGGTGCAAGTGCACGTGTTAGCAGGTGTGTGTCCACCACTGTTTGTGGTCCCGAGATTTACTCCTTCCTTAGTTAGCGAGACAATAGAGGATGACAACATCACTCTGGCTCACAGTCAGCCCGCAGATCATACTTATGAACCGCAAGGACAATAGCACACTTCCATATGTGCAACAGCAACAATAGTCTGATTCCAATGACAGCCCAAAGTCAGGATTCAGGACACCTTACCACATACACGCTATAAGGTTTAGTGTTAAGGTTGAAGGTCAGTGTGAAGGCACCTTGCCTACACGCTACACACACTCGACACCATTAAATAAAAAACAACCTTTTCAGCCGCTAAGCTTGTTTCCAGACTTATTAGTCACCTTTTCAACAACGCATGCCAAGAAACTAGCGATAACATCTATCAGGGTAACTTCCCTCTCCACAGCTGAATCAATGTTGTGATGACGTCAAGTGGTCCACGTCGGCAGGCTTAACATCTCACACTGTAATACCATAACATGTTTCCTGTTCTCCCCCTCATACAAAAGCTTTCAACGGGCCAGCGATCACACAGCTGGCTCGCATGATTGCTCCCTTTCAGGCCGATCAGATCAAATCCCAGAAGGATCAAATCCTAGTCCCTGCTTCTCCTTTTGTCCCATGCTCACATCCCAATTGGGACTTCGAAATATACCGTGACATATATTATGTCACGGTAGTAAGCTTGATAGACGAAGTTGTTTCCTCACACCGTTTAGCGGGGAATCCGTCCCAGATGCTCAGGAGATACCGCTCAGCGTAGCTGGCACAGCAAAGAGCCGATGAACCATTGGAACAACACTTGTTAACGGGCTCCCCTCCCCAACAATCATCTCCACAGCCTCCCTTTTCTGAGGTCTTTTGCATCACCTACAGAGGTGTCATTGTTTGAATTTGAAGAAATTCAGTTAGATTGGACACTTTGAAGTCACTCCTTGGTTTGTTAAGAGAGAAGCTCTCCTCCATGCGTTCTCCCACAGGAAGACTGTCCTACCCTTGGTTTTCCCAAGTAGTCAAACACCCACATACTGATCCCTTTCCAAAAACCCCCACCTTAAATACCTCGACATGTCTTTTCCTTACAATCCTTCCTTCACTCCTTCCTCTTCGTTCCTTCGTCTCCTCCTCCTTCCCTTTTTTATTCTTAATTTTTCTTCCTTCCCTCCATTCGTCCTTCCCTTGGCCCTTCCCTCCCACCTACCCATGCCTGCCTCCCTGGAGGGGTCACCTCCATCAGACTCCAAAAGGGGGTTCCTTCAGCCCCGCAAAAGACCACTCACCCATGGCCTTGCCCCCCTTCCTCCCTATACCACTGTTGAGAGGGGGGGATTAAGGCAATCATCATCAAAGTGTGTTGAGGTCTAGAAGCAGGGGAAGAGCTATTTAAGAGATATTTTGAGTATTTGAATGAGCTAATTTGAGCTCTGGATCCTCCTTTAAAAGGTGCCTGGTTTCGGGGGACTGTTTATTTGTAAAGCTTGCTATTAACAGCAAATTCTGGGGTGAATTGATAATGGCCAGAAACGGCATGTCTGTGTTTCTATATACACATTTGTGAATACACTTGCATTGCATACGGTGCATCCGTATGCAACTGGATATATCTTCCTAGTCATCCACACTGCAATAAGGTGTAGGCCTCCATCATCCATACATTGATAGACGGGTGATGCGGTGCCGTAGATTACATTCCTCGGTGATCCAGAAATGTCCCACAATGTGTGGGAACAGGGCACCATACCTCTCCTCTGTCCAGCTGTGCTCACTATGCTGTGGCTGAACGTGGCCTTAGTGGACCCCTACACACCGAGGGGACCTCAACCCCGTTCAAAGGTCCAGGGTCGGCCCTCCTTTGATCAGTCGTGTGGGTGTGTCTCCACTCCACCACTCTGAATGGCTCGTGGCGGAGTCATGTGGAGAGGCCCAGCAGGACCCTGGGGACGGCAACAGGGGATAGACCCGGTGTGGTCTTAGGGAGGACGGACCTTGTCCCAAAGGGTCTGGATTATAGATCCACCTGGAGCTCGGCATTCCTCACATAACTGGAAAATGACTGTTGTCTATATATGAGTGTTCAGAGCGAGAAACCTCAGAGAAATGGCTGTGTTAATGACCATTTAAAATACTCCATCTACATCGCTCTCTCTCTATAAACACAGCCTCTTATTCTTCTCCACTTCCTCTCGCTCACTTCCTCTCTCTTTAATTTCTTTATTTCAACCCATATTTGATGGCTTTGAAGTCCTGTCTAAGTTCCTGCTGAGCTCAAACAGAGCTGCAGTTGAAAGCGTTTTCATCCCCTGGGCGCAAAATGCATTTTCCGTTCAGGACAGAATATATTTATAAATGACTATACAATTATACTATCATTGCTTTTTTGCCCAGTAAAAATAGGACAAAAGAAATGAACAGGTGGAATTACTTTTTCCTCATTGTTAAAGTATATTTATTACCATTTGTTTATGTTGAGGGCTCTTTCAATACCATACCATATTGTTTATAGATTTCCATTTGGCGGCAGGGGATTTTAATTTAGTCCATGTTTTCTTTGATTCCAATCTAAACATCTAGATTGTTCCAGATGCTGAGCGAGAGAAAACAAACATACTGTTGCCCTGTTAACACAACTATATCAATAAGCACCCAGAGACAGAGACAGAGGGATCTATGTCCACTTGGAAGCAAAAAACTCACACTGGAATCAGGCTCGAAAACAAGTCAATACTCCCTCTCGCTGGTATCTAAGGGAGGCGTCCACACAGAACAAAACGATGTGTTATCGGTGTTTGTGTGCCTGTGCATGTTTGTGCACGTGTCTGTGAGCGTGTGTGTGTGTGTGTGTGTGTGAGTTCCACTCTACCCCTTCATACCTCTCTGGTCTTGGCAGCCCGGCTGGTCTTCTGAACTCCACAGATCTGCTTCTGCAGCCGGAGGTTGGTCTCCTGGAGATGACCGATCTTCTCGATCAGCCGGCAGATGTGCTCCAGGTAGCCCAGGCCCGAGCCTAGAGGGGTGTTAGAGCCAGCCTGCTGGACCTAGAGAGAGCCATGTCAAGAGTTACTATGGCCCTAGAGAAAACCATGTCAAGAGGTACGATTAGAGGCTGTGTTTTGCCGTTAAGCAGAGAGGCCCGACGTTCAACCAGAGGTAGGAGATGGATCCTAATGGGGAGTTTGACTCTGTGCTTGGGGCGATCCCTGAGTTGATGTGTCTGCACTTTAATGTTTGTGTGTAATTGTATAACAATTTGTAATGGGTTTAGACACATTCCTTGGATCAGATACACAACTTCTGCTGAGGAGCTGGTGTGCGTTGACCCAAAGCAGATTATGCGTACGAGTGAAACATGTTAAGCATGCATGCAAGAATATTAGTAGTAGCTAGTACAGTGTATTAGTCAAACTGTACAAACTATCACAAAGATTAAGCAGACTGTGAAAGGACTGCAGGATTCAAACCCAATACCCTCCTTGTTGTCTCTTTTACGCATGTTTGAAGTAAATTCGACACAATGTGAATGCTTTTAATGCCTGGTATCAGTTTGACAGCGTTTAAAAGCATTCCACTGGCCCAGCGGCGGCTTGTCTCTGTAAATCTGCACTAACACTGAGCAGAAATGAAACGGGATGACGAAAACCACTCTCTTTATCTGCAGGGCTCTCCTCTTCCTCGCGTTTAATTGCATAATCATCACATACCACAAGCAGAATGTGGGGTTTTAGCTGGGGCTGGTTGATGGATTGTGAGGTCGTTGTTCCCGTTGTAATTAAAGATGCATTATGGGGTACTGTGTACTCAAGCATCCCAGATAGCCCCTGCTAACGTATGTTTCACGGTCCCCGACAGGAACGTTGTTATGATTATTAAAGCTGTAGAGCTGAGATAAAGATAAGATAGAAGATATGGAAAGACTGGGTTTACCGTTGTTAACACTAACTGGCAGGCGATCGCTGTGCCATTAGAGGCCTGCTGCTTGGAAACCAGGCAGTCGAGACTGTGAAATTTAATTTGGATGGAATTTTTGTAGAATGTTAAGCGTACAAAGTAAACCGTTAAGAAATCACTGGGGGGGGGGGGGGGTTTACGTAATATCCGCGGCCTGACGCACCTTGGCCCGGGAGGTGCAGATGTTCACGTTTTAGTGTGGAAACCAAAAAAAAGCATTCCGAGAAGGTCATTTTCTACCAAATATTTACACAATCGTCAACATTCCAAAAAGTGTCCCAACAAAAGCAGGATGCGAGTTCAGGTTGGGGGCCTCCTCACCCCCCCCCCCCCCCCCCCCCCCCCCCCCACCACCACCACCACCACCACCCCCCCTCTTCCGAAGCCCCCTTTCCCGTGCCACTGACCGCAAAAAAAAAACATGGCTTGGAACCAAACAATGGGACACTGCAGCCTAACTCATGTCACTGGCTTCCTGTGAGGTAGGATGACGTGGTTGCACTACACGTTTAAGCATCACGTATTTCCCCTGAATTATCTTCTCTTTCTGAGGAAGTTTGCTTGCAAATGCTTTGAAGATCCATCGTTAGAATGTGTCAGTGTGGTGTCTTGGCGGGGCCGGGTTTGTTTGGGTTGAGTCACAAACTCAGTGAAACACATCCATTCACACAGACAATACACCATTTCCCTTCTTCCTCTGTGTGTCCCAGGAGGACACTGAAGTAGGAATATGTGGCGGAATGTGAAACTTGTGGGTGGGTTTGATAGTTCACATGAAACCGTCACACCGTTCCAATGGATCGGACATACATCATATCCTCAGATCCAAACAAAGTTTTAACAATGCCGTCAAACAACATTTGACCAAAACGAAACTTTTAAATGATACGTATTCGCATCATAGATGCTAATGGCCGATAATATATATAGCTTGTATTTGTAAAGCATTATCCATAGTTGTTTTACATATTCGCAGCATAGGCCTACATGCTAATGGTCGATAATACAGCCTGTATTTGTAAATCAGTATCCATAGTTGTATTATGTATTCGCTGCATACATGCTAATGGGCGAAAGTACAGCTTGCATTTTGTACAACAGTATTCAGTTGTATTAAGTTTTCGCTGCATAAATGCTGATGTGCAAGAATACAGCTTGCATTTGTAAAGCAGTATCCATAGTTGTATAATTCTTCAACCTTCCACAATAAATCAAGTGATGGAAAAGTCCCAAGCACCTGCGAGCGTGTGAGATCCCAGAATAACAGTGAAGATCTCATGGAAACAAACATGGCCTCCATCTCTGGCCTCCACTGCAATGTTTCCACCTCTCTCTTCCTCAGGGCTGCTTCCCGAACTTTCTTCCAGAAAACATGACAGGGATGGAAAGGAATGAGCCGCCAGATGTGGGGTGAGCGAAGTGATAGCGATAGAGGGAAAGGTGCTTTGGATGGCCTGGCCCGGATCGTCTTCCTGTGGTCTCCTGTGTGCGTACCCTGAGGTATGTCTTTCACCAGGTCACTGTTCAGAGTTGATTCACTCGCCCCTGCCTTGCTCTGGGTCTAGCTTATGTTCTGTTTAGCCAGTAATTCAGTTTGAACCACATACCAAAAGGTTTGCATTAAGTTATTATGTAAATGTGTTATACATTTCAGTTGGAAAAATATCTGATTCGTCATTTGTGATGTTAGTTAAAAGGTTTGTTACATTTTTTGCATTTGGATAGCAGTAAAACATGTATTTGTGGTATGAAAGGATTCTGGGATTCACATAAACGATTCAGTTTGAGATAAACCTACTCGTTATTTCTCTTTTTACAAATTTTTTTGGACTCAAGTTTGGAAAAACGGCCGCACCCTATGCCTTTTAAATGAATGGCACTTCAAACAAGCCCATGGTGAGCGAAATTAATCGCACATTAATCTCACATGCCTGCAATTAACTGTGAACACTCATGCGCTACAGCTGAGGAATTTCTCAGAGGCCATTGCGCGGTTTTCAACGAAGCATCAGGGTGTATCATCCCTGTTCCAGGTTTTACCGCTCAGTGCTGATGAGGAAAATATGCTTTGAATTCACTCCATAGATATAGAGAACATGATATCAGACAACATATAAACAATCCCACATGAATGACGTCAGACTGACTGGCAGACAAATATTAATACTTCTGCAATTAACTGGAAAAAACCCAACAACTACAGTTACATATCTGCAGCGAGGCATATTTATTTTTATTTTTGGACTAACAAGCTACAGTTAAGCCTGTGTGTGTGTGTCCCTACCATTATATACCTCTTCCATGCACCACAGACTTTAATTACCAGCAAAAGCAGCTAAAAGGAATTACATTATTGGCAAGGGTGACAAGTGACGACAACCAAGATGTGTACGACTGTACCTCCTCTGTCAGCGACGGACCTCCTAAACCAAACTGTGGTGGGCCCCAGAGAACGCAAAAACAAAAGGAAAACCCCTTGCCACTCTCTCCTTTCCCCGCAGGAGCCCTCCACAGCCTATCAAAGGCCCTTTATCTGGCTAGATATGTGAGTAATTTGAGCTATTTGACACCTGTTTGATGCATCCAGGTAGGCCTGCAAGTTTTGAGGGGCCCCCGTGGGAGAATAGGCCGGCCCTCAGATGAGAGAGGGGCCGGCGGTCGGTGACAATATCTACCGAGCAATCTGCGCTCCCTCAACACAGATGAACAGGTGCTGCGTGACATGGGGGTAGGGGGGAGGGGGGGGAGGTAGAGAAAAAAACATTCTCTTGTACTGTAAAGAGTGGCGGACCTCTGCACCCCCCCCCCCCCCCATCCGCCCCTGTGCTCTCGTGTGGTTTAGGTTTTCCTGACGGGCGCAGAGATATACAAGCCCTGGCCGGTCCCCTGAAAAGGTTGCTTTGAACGTCACATAGTTGTGGAGGACGGGAGTAAAGAGAGGGGCGGGAAGGTGTTCAGATACCTGGGAGCTGTGATTCCGACGTCGAGGAAGATGTTTCTAGAAGATGTTAGAGTGAAAGGTGAAGAAATGTACTGTACCTGTGATCTCTGCCCTGGAAACATGGATTGGATTCATTGCTCCGTTTTCTTTCTTTTTTTTTTTCAATGACTGAAGAAGAACATTGTTTGTGCTGGGAAATTGGCTGAAGTTCATGGAAGTAACGGTTGGGTCTACCTTCACTGTGGCATTTTGAACCATTAATAAACCAAAAAGGTTTCGGCCCCCCCCGCCGCTCCAGAGATCCAGAAATCAAAATCGGTCAAATAAATAACTATGTTAAGCCTATAATAACATCGCTCACCATCACAATACTTAAATTAATGGATTGTTATTTCTCAATATTGGCACATTTCTGCATTAAGAATGATCATTATATGTATTCCACAATCCCACTCTATTTTTGTTATACATTGCTATTGCTTTTTTAGCAATTTGAGAACCAGGTCAGGTGATGAAAGGGAGGGGGGGATAGGTTTCCCGGTGGTTATGACAGGTGTGCAGCTCACACACCTGTCAGCTGCTCTTTCAGATGATTCTCTGTTTTCACTTTCTCAAGCTGAAGAAGTCCATCTCTTTGATCCCCTGAACATGAACGTTGCCTTCATACTTACCAGGAACTCTTTAGCAAGTGCACGGTTGAAGTCAATAGATTAGACTGTCAAACGTATTTTAAATCACTTCTGCCGATATTTTATTATTGGGGTCTTAGCTTTTTGTTTGGCATGTTGTAAATTAAGGTTTTTCTTGAAATGTATTGTTACATTTATTTTCGTTACGATACGACTTTTCTAAAGCTTTTAAACTCTGCAGATAAGGCTGTCAAACAAATTTTATAAGGAATTGCCATTTGAAGAAATTTATCTAAGAGGGTTTCCAATAGGGCTGTACATTGTATGTATTACTTCATTTCTATGCCTCCGCAAACATGATGAAAATTAGTTCTTTACCGTGACCGAGTTGAGATGCCGTAATTAAGGGGGGCGGGGGTGATAATTACAGATAATGACAGGACGTCGTAAATCTCCTGGTGACATGGTGACAAGACATGGTCTTCTAGAAGAACTTGAACACATCTTCTAGCAGAGCCTGAACATGTCACCATATTCATAAGTCTCTTACCTCGCTGAGTCGGCAGCACTCATCCATGTAGTCCTCAAGGCTATCACTCGTACTGCTCTTCCTCAGGGCTGATGTCGACGGAAGGAACACATCTTCCTCCTCCTTGCCTTCTTGGATCTCCGTATTTGGCTGTTCCCTTGGCCCCTCCTCCTCCTCCTCCTCCTCCTCCTCCTCCTCCTCCTCAACCGCCACTTGAGGTTCAGAAGTCACAACCTGAGCCACGGAATCTGGAGATCTTTCAAGAACATCTACATAACAGGCCTCCAACGGGTCCTCCATTACAGTCATGTCCGTCAGCTCCATGCAAAAACTAACTCCCTCCTCTGTCATTGTTGATTGGAGGAGGGTGTCCTCAAGGACACCGCCAATGTCCTCAACGTCATGGCCATTGTCCTCAATGCCGTCGCCATCGTTGCTGCCAACGTTGTCAACAACATCATCGCCAACATTGCTGCTAACGTCGTCAACAATGTCGTCAACAACGTCGTCACCAACGGTGTCACCAACATCCTCGCAAACGTCCTTTCCATCAGCGTCCTTGGTTTGTTTCTCCTCTGACTCAGCCGTTGTGCTCGACGATACCCGCTCATCGGAAACTGGCGCTGAAGCTTTAAGGTGGCAGGAGTCGCAGGAAGACTCTCGGCTGTGCACCACGAAGCTCTGCTCCGAGCCCGTCGGCGTGGATGGGGAGTTGGCGCCGCTGGGGAGCTCCACTCCCGAGTCCTCCGACTCAAACTTGTACAGCCGGGGCAGCTGGGAGTCTGAGAATATGGCGCACAGGTAGTTGGGAGCGGTCTCCTCCGAACGTGATCCAGGGCCTTCGTTGACGCGAGAGTTCTCCTCTGTGGTTCTGTTCGGCTCCGAGGCCTCTTGCTCGCAGACGGACACAGAGCAGGAGGAGTTGGAGAAGGAATCTTCCGAAACAAGGAGCTTCTCGCTGAAATTCTGGAAGACCTTCATTTTGGTGAGGACTACCTCGCTGTCCAGTACCATGTCCCCTTTACCTGGAAGACAGAGAAGGATAAAAACACATTAGATATTGAACACAGCAAGAACACTCTCTCTGGGAGTGCAACAGGTCATTGCACTTATCTACTTGAATCAACTCTAATTTGTGGCAGGTGTTGTTAGTTACCATATAAGCTAACATTGCCCAATGACATCATCCAATAGTGATTTGTCTTCTCCTTTATTGCAGTGCAATTCGATGATTGCTCTTTAATTAGGCAATTTAAATTTAAATTAAAGGTCATTTCAAGTCCTGCCTAGAAGTTCCTGTTTGGATGTTGAAATATTTAAAACAATATTCTCTTGTTTGCCTGTTGAGGGAATGGGGAATAAACTTGGGCCTTTTGGACCTCCCTTTATGTGAAGCATACTTCAGCTGAAGGTAATTTTTTTGGGAGGGAGTTCTTCAGACCGTGAATGACATACAGGCAGGGTCTAAATATGCATAAACTGACAGACAAATATTCCATACCTAAAGTCTTCGGCTTTGCACTTAAACAAGCCTGCATTCTTCAACTCAGGGGGGCTCACAAATGCCATAGGACACACACTGTCTGTCCGTCTGCTCTGAATAACTGTCCAGCTTTGATGTGGCGCTCCATCTAATACCATTACAGGGAGCACTCATATGTGGCCTCTCCTGTTTCCTGCTCAAGGCCATCAGATATGCCTGCCTGTCCCTCACATTTTACACTTTTATGTTCGCTTCAATTACCTTGCTAGCTTTCCAGTCTTTCCCATATACTTTTATTTTCTGTTTTTATGTTATGCAAAGCTAACTTTACATGAAACTAAAATATCACGCTCACTATAGTTCACCGAAAATAAATCAAAACACTTTTCAATCACTACCTTGGTCATTCATTGAATAATTGGTAAATATTTTCTTGAACTAGGATAACTTTAAAAATAACGAGCAGTGGTAACTACTAGCCGTAACTAAGCAGCTTAACTAACAGCTAACTGCACATGC
Organism: Gadus morhua; assembly: GCF_902167405.1. Classification (NCBI taxonomy): domain Eukaryota; kingdom Metazoa; phylum Chordata; class Actinopteri; order Gadiformes; family Gadidae; genus Gadus; species Gadus morhua. The sequence goes on along the minus strand of NC_044062.1, from coordinate 14,255,420 downwards.
AACCTCATGAAAGCGGCTATTTGAGGTGGGGGTAGTTCCCCTGCTGTGAAGTCACACCTGAACAATAGACAAGGTCTGGCATCTTTCTGCCCGCTTGAATCAGATATCTTCCCAAGGCAAATATGAGATTATAAAGCGCTTTGAAGTTAGGGTTAGGTAAATCCAGAGTTTCTGTTTGCTCTTGAGAGAAACTCAGGCAATGGAAACTGTTCTTTTTTGGATAAAAAAAAATCTGTGGTCTATTTAGAAAGGAATAGGCAAGCTGTCTTCTTAGTAAAATAGAGAGAATGTACTTTTTATTCAATTATTCTCTAATGTGGACAAGTATATGGAAATGTGTACACATTCAATGGCTTCTTTCTTTGGTGGTTTAGAAGTTGTCATTATGAATGTTGGAGAAGGGCAGTTGGAAAAAAACAAAAAAACTGAAATACTATCTACTTGTTTACTCCATGGACGTGTAAGTACAACCGCCATACAGGTCATAGCATAGCAAACAGCATATATCATTAGAATTTATACAATCATTAGAAATCATACAAATAGCATGTGGGGTTTTGGCTTCTCTTTTTATTTTATTTTTTTTACATAGAAACAACACACAGATCCCTGTTTTATTTCACACTGAGGCATTTCGTTTTTTTGAATGCCTTGTTTTGATTTCTGGGGCACCAGTGACTCTTTCCTGTTTGCCATCAGTTTGGGAAAATAAAAGCCCCCTGTTGTGATTGCAATGTTCTGTGATAGGAGAACAGTTCTGCTAAAACAGCGATAGCAGCAGAGCAGGTCTGCTGGAGTGATACCAGCCCTGGACCTGAACCAGGCTATGTCTCTCTTCTTTTTATAAACATCAACACCACTGTTTTCGAAAGAGGAGTCAAGCTGTTTGTTCACAGGTGCCAGCCAATGATAAAGTTGTGCTGTTAGATATATACAGATAAGATCAGCAAGTTCTCATAATTTGGGAGGGAATTAAATGGAAAAGACGCCCTTTTTTCAGTGAGGAGAATGTGTGAATGAATGATTTTCACATTGCCGGTAACTTTTGCATCCGTGAAGCCAAAAACTCCTCCTAATATTACGCAAAACTTCCAATAGCAATAAATAATCTGTGCTATGCCTATCAGGTGTATTTTATGTTATTTATTAGCCATAATACACTGGGACTGTTGTATAGTGGCTTGTGTATAGTGTTGTATATTTCTCATGGATTTGTTTTCTAGAAGTGGGAAAACTCGAAATGCCTGAACTCGGATTTTCAATTTGAAAGCAAACAGAACCAACGGCTATACATAACTCACATGATCTCTGAGCGGAAGCGAAGACGCCCACTTCCTGTTTTCTATGAATGCTGGGAAACAGCTATTAAACCGTTTTCACAGCTTTAGCTCCAGCGACGAAACCAGCCTTGTCTCTAGCTGAGACGCCTTTGTTTCTCCATGTTGACCTCAGAAGGTCCAAGGAGGCACAAACACCCCTGTGATGGCTTTGTTTTTCGTTCTTCTCAATTCTCTTGTGTAATGTGCATGCCCCCAAGTACTGTTTTAACCTGATGATGTCAGCACCTCTCACAGTAATAACACAAACAACGTGATGATGTCGTAAAGACGTGAGTGCATGCACCCACATGCACATTTCTGGTGAGGTAGCATCTTGTAATGACTACAGTAGATATTGTTTAGACTCGCTGAAAAAGTACCCTACAGCTAGAGAAACAACTCAACATAGATGTCGAAAAGAATCAAAGAATAAGTAAACCAACCAAACCAGCTATTAACAGACCAACCGAATACAACTACCCAACATATCAACCTGCCAAACAATCAATGAACAACCAGACAAACAACAAACCGACAACACATGTAGCAATCATCTCACATTGGTTTAGGTTTCTCTTGGCACATCGGTGAGGCATACATCTGTCAACACCCTAACATGAAACCCTGCAACACTTACAGGGTTTAATGTCATGAATACAGATGTAACCCTATAGGTCACGCACAAACTGACGTTTAAGCAAGACATGACTTCTTTCCAGTTGTTTCTCACCTGCATTTTGACAGGCCACCCGACACCTGTGACTGTTCTCCCGTAAGACTCATCCCAACACTACAAATCAGAGCGGCCGGAGAAGAGAGGATGCCAGACAATTTCTATCATTAGCAGATGCTTTACTACAAGGTCGGTTCCAAGGGAGACTGAGGCCAATCAAAGCATACGATCAATATCGGAGCGACAATACATTTAGGTGAATTACTAAGTGTACAATCAATTCATCATAGTGTCATATATCTTTGGGAATTTCAATCAAGGCAATGTGACGTTGGCCGTTTCTAAGTCCCCAATAAGCATAACCATTCTAAATCCCTCAACTATTTTCAATCAACGAGAAGTACACATGACCTTAGAGCAACATATAGAAACTTAGCAGGCACCCTGGAATATGGGTTATTATCTCCCGTGAGAGAACGAGCACATCGAGTTCAACAGAGGAGAGCGCTGGATCAAAACACCAACACCAGAATGTAGTTCACCAGCTACGCCGGATATGAAATGGAATGAATGGCAAGGAATGTTTTGTCCCCTTTATTAAATCCTGCTTTCGCACACTCTGCAATGTGCTAGAGTTGATACTCGTCATAACCTTCTGCTAAAAGTTTACGCCATTTGGTTTCACTCTCCATGGATTCAGGTTGTCCTATTCTTAAAGAATGAGAGGAATGATTTAATATTTACAGAAAAAAAGAATCGCCCTTAACTTGTCTATGTTTTTCCAATAGTGCCGTAAATCTATTGAAGGAAATACGGGTATTTTGTTGTTTTCCGTTAAGTCAGTTTTCTGCTTCGATTGAAGTGGTTTTAAAGCTAGGTTGGAACATACAAATTCTCTTTACATCCCGACAGCCCTTAGGGATAGGGTGAGAAGCTCAGCCATCCGTGAGGAACTCGGATTAGAGCCGCTGCTCCTTTACTTAGAAAGGAGTCAGCTGAGGTGTTTCGGGCATCTGGTAAGGATGCCCACTGGGCGCCTTCATTGGGAGGTGTTTCAGGCACGTCCAGTGGGGAGGAGACCTCGGGGAAGACCCAGGACTAGGTGGAGAGATTATATCTCAACACTGGCCTGGGAACGCCTCGGGATCCCCCCGTCAGAGCTGGTCAATGTGGCCCGGGAAAGGGAAGTCTGGGGCCCCCTGCTTGAGCTGCTCCCCCCGCGACCCGACCCCGGATAAGCGGATGACGATGAGGATGAGGATGAGGATCCCGACAGCGAGGAATTAATCAAATGCTTTGACAAAAAAAAGAAAATAATCTGGTATCTTCGGCTGCCGCAGGCCTGTAATTCGCCCGTATAATCATTTCAATCGACCCTGTTTGAAATGATTGAATGGCCCAACTGTCTGTCTAACTACCAGTACCTACATGAGCGCACTCATTGCACAGGACCCAAGCCTTCCACAAGGCTAGGCCGAACTATAATATGTTACTTCTAGCAAACTAGTCATATGTTTTCAGGGAGTGACTTTAGACTCTAAAGTCAATCGAAAAATCGAACCCTTCCATTAAAGTTCAGAGGAAGGCCTGAATGGAAGGGAGTGATTTTATATTCGGTTGGACACCTTCAAAATCCTGCTAGCGCTGGGAAGTTTCTCATAGCTTTAATAACGACAAATAATTTAGAATGCGGTAATTAAGTGGATGCTGAGAGGTGTCGGATGTGGAAGAGGGAGTGGCGGGTTGTTATAGACCTGTTTATCCTGCAACTGCCGTCTGTGCCTTAATTAGCAGTTTGGAGATGAAACCTGAGGAGATATAAATCATAATCCTCCGTCG
>NC_044062.1:14144089-14241589 GCF_902167405.1 Gadus morhua | reverse complement strand
TCTCTCTCAGATTCAGGATTCAGATTAAGATATAGATTCAGCTTCAAGGGGCTATTTTGTAATTTAAATTGCCAAAGCATGTTTGCGCTCTCTCTCTCTCTCTCTCTCTCTCTCTCTCTCTCTCTCTCTCTCTCTCTCTCTCTCTCTCTCTCTCTCTCTCTCTCTCTCTCTCTCTCTCTCTGCACGCACAGCTCTATCGTCATCCTTGAGCCGCGGGCGTTGCAGTGATGCTCGTCTGCTGAAGTTTATGACCACTGTTGTGGTTTTATTGAGGAACAGGTGTGGTAGGCAGCCAGGGACTCCACAACTACATCCCTCACACACACATACCTAGAGAGAGTTACCATTATAAAATTATTTAATATATTTAATCGATGACATGACATAAGAGCGGAGGCTCATTACTACCTATGAAATAGTTTTTATAATACATCCATAAATATCTTGACCAAAAAAACGGTTCCTCAACAATCCATCAAATTTGATTGAGCAAGGAAAGGCAAGGCAAGGCAACTTTATTTATATAGCACTTTTCATACACAAGGCAGACTCAAAGTGCTGCACATATAAACATTGTCATACAATAAAATAAAATAATAGATGAGTAAAAGAAAACATGTGCAAAGAAATGGGTAAAATAGGAAGTTAAAAAGGCATTTTAGTTTTAAAATAGAAAATAAAGGCAAAGTTAAAAAACCTTATTAGAAAGTGCAAAGTATTAAAGGTTGGGTATGGAATTCGCTTTTTTGGCCATTTTTGCAGAATTATTTGAAATCCTTATCATAACCCACTTACAGCCACTGAGTTAAAAGTACTGACATGAAAATTAAACAAGTCAATCATCTGTGGAACGGGCAGGGCTCGAATAACTCCAGCCAATGATTTCCAGAGCCACCGAGTTGCATTGGACAGTAAGTACGTCAATCAAACGGTCGTACTGCACTCCCCCTCCCCCGCGCGCGACCCCTTTGTGCAGTAGGCCTACTCGTGACCCAGAGCAAGCTCCTGTTTGTTGTTATCCTGCGGTAGCTACTGGAACTAGTTCATCCACATTTTGCAGTTAGCAGTAGAAGACAATTTCCATGGCAGACAAGACGCCACCTTCCCCATGTTGTTTTTTTAATGTTGCCATGTTGTTTAACGAAAACCTACGCTAGCCTGGCTCGCTCTCGCGCATCTGTGTTCGCGCTCGTGCATGATTGCGCGTCCAGGTACTTGTAATGGGTGGAGTCAGAGTCAGCGTTGAAGGAGAGTGGGTAGGACCATTTGAGTTGTGTATTTTCAAAATCTGCTGGCGTTTCGCAAATCCCATACCCAACCTTTAAGATTTAGCAGAAAGCTAAAGCAAACATAAAAGTCTTCAGTCTTGTCTTAAAGGTGCTCAGAGTTGGGGCAAGTCTTAAATCCTCTGGGAGTTTATTCCAGCTATTTGTTACATAGTAACTAAGTCCTGCTTTCCCATGTTTCGTGTTTACTCTGGGGATAATTAACAGATTGGTCTCAGAGGATCTTAGTGGTCTAGAAGGCTTATGTAGTGGAAGCATATCATTTAAATATTTTGGGCCTAAACCATGTAGGGATTTATAGGTTATCAACATGATTTTAAAATCAATTCCCTGACCTACAGGAAGCCAATGTAACGATTTCAGAATTGGTGTAATGTGTTCAAATTTTTTGGTCTTTGTCAGAACTCTAGCAGCAGCATTCTGAACAAGCTGAAGCTTCCTCAGAGTTTGTTTTGGGAGACCTGTAAGGAGAACATTGCAGTAATCAAGCTTACTAGTGATAAAGGCATATACAAGTATTTGTTAGTCTTCGGTGGACATGAGCCCTCTAAGTCTTGCTACATTTTTAAGGTGATAATATGCAGATTTTGTAACTGATTTGATGTGACTGTCGAAATGTAAATCTGAATCCATGATAACCCCTAGATTTCTGGCTTTGATTGAGGTTTTCAGGGAAAGAGAGTGAAGGTGTTGGGTTACTTTAAGCCTTTCCGTTTTAGAACCAAATACAATTATCTCTGTTTTGTCCTCATTTAGTTGAAGGAAATTTCGGCACATCCATTCTTTCACTTGCTCAATGCACTGGCACAGCAGATCTATGGGCCGATAGTCATTTGGTGATAGCGAAACATAGATTTGCGTGTCATCAGCATAGCAATGATGGTCAATATTGTTATTTTGCCTGATTTGCCCTAGTGGGAGCATGTAGATGTTGAATAAAGAGGGTCCTAAGATCGAACCTTGTGGGACTCCACATGTCACGTTGGTTGATTCTGATACAAAGTCGCCAATGGAAACAAAGTAGTTCCTATTTTGTAGGTAGGACCTGAACCAATTTAAGACGGTGACTGAAAGCCCCACCCAGTTTTCTAACCTGTCCAGAAGTAATGTATGGTCTACAGTGTCGAATGCAGCACTGAGGTCAAGTAGCATTAATATTGAGGTTTTGCCAGAGTCCTGATTGGAAGGTGTCATAGCAACCAGTTGATGCCAGGAAGTGATTAAGTTGCTGGAGGACAACTTTCTCAATGATTTTACTTATGAAGGGTAGATTTGATATTGGTCTGTAGTTGTTAATAATAGAGGCATCTAGGCTCTTCTTTTTTAAAAGGGGTTTAATAACTGCAGTTTTCAAAGCTTTTGGGAAATTGCCTGACTGGAGAGAGTTGTTAACTATCTGCAATATGTCTAATATGAAACCAAGTACAACAAAAGGATTGCAACCTGATTGCTGTCCTGTATTGACTGATTAAGCATTCACTCAATCTAGAAGTTTCGCAGAGCCCTGCCGCTATCAGATGAGGAGAGAATAGCGGTGGTGGGTAATTGGAGGCGCGAGGGGAGTGTACCACTACTGGGTTGGTGACAAGGCACCAAGGAGCGAGGGAGTCACTGTGTTTACAATGGTCAGAAGAAGAAAATTGTTGTTGAATTGTTTTGCTGTGATTCAGTAGTTAGAGAAGAATGGCTTACAATCTTGGTTTGATCTGTGTAAACGTTGGCAAAGACTCCCTAACCTTGATCTCATCTGACTCATCTGACCAACCAAGCCCAACCGTAATTCATCCACTGTTAGATCCTATCCCTAAATCTAACCCCTACTCTAACCCGTACACCTTGAACCCCTTTCTCTGAACTTTAACCAATCAACTAGTACACTCTAAGCCTGAACCCTAACCCTAACCTATTCACTGTTACATCCTGAATCCAACCCTGACTCACACTAACCCCACCCAGTTGTACAAATATGCGCTTACATTCCTAATACTGTATGTGTATGCTTTTACAGATTTTTTTTTACAATCTCTACGCAAACAAATAAACACAGACAAACACACACACGGACGAGAACATTACTTTTGGTTATAATTCTTCGACACATTACATACATTCTTCTATAATTTATACATTAATTTATTACAAAGTTGTATTGAAACCTACATTTAAACCAAAATCCCTGTATTGGGAAAACACACAGCTGTTAAACAGCCAAGAGGTAACTCATTTTTACGCATTTGAATAATAACCAAGCCAAGTCTTCCAAACAACATTGATTCATACATTTTCATTTCATTTTTTACAGGAACTTTTGGCTGAACTGTTTACGGTATCTGTGTTTCAGGTCTTTTTGCTTTCTTTGGGAGACAAAGTCTTCAGAGACCAGAGGTCCACAAACCTCCAGAGTTTAAAGTGTTCCTGAGAACCTTGAGAGAGAAGGCGTCCGTGACCATCCTGTTTTCAGATGACTTGAAACCTGTGTGTCTTGGCTGCGCAGAGAATTTATTACCACGTGGAAAAACGACCTGAAACTATTCCACCGGTAAGGGAAACAAAAGTGTCTCTGGGCGAACAGCCTCTGTGTTCTCATGAATCAATTCCTCCAGAGTTGATAATACAATAATAATAGAAAACAACATCTGGCTTGGATTGGGAGGGGTGCTGATTCATTCCCAGAGAACTTGTCTCTCTCTCCGCTCTCTGCTCCGCCACACAGGAGACACTTAACTAGATCTTATGACCCCCACGGCCCTCAATGTGTGATGGAGCTTTGTTGTTTTTGTGCTGATCGAATCCTCCCTCCTGTCTCTTTTGTCCTGGCGTGCGCTCGATTTACCGTCTCTTTGTCGTGTGTGATTTAGTGTGTGAGGGGTTCATTAGATAATTGGATATTGGGTGTGTGTAGGTGTGGTGGTTGTTTATTGGTTTATCAGATGGCAGCTGGGAGTATATAAAGTCAGGTCTGTGAGAACGAGAAGAGGCCTAATGGAATGAATTTTTGGGGTAACCATGACATCTCATTGGATTAATTTAAAATTGTGCATTCCATTTCCCCACCAAGGTAGGATTAAGAATGGATTTTGACTCTGTTGTCATGGTTTCAGCAAAGAATAAGGCCCATTGCCACTACTCCCTTCCAGCCAACCACACATGTTTTGTGTTAGCCTGGCTATTACCAGACCAAGCCAATCGTAGATTGCACATTGGTCTGGGGAAGCTGCAGTCATTTTCTTCAGCACAAGAGGTGTGATCAGCGGGCCTACTTCAACTGAGTCTGTACGTGATTGGCTGCTTGCCGTCGCTTCCCAGTCGTCATTGTGTTAAACCAGCCAATAGTTTGCCAAGGGGAAAAGCCAGCTTGGTGATCGGCTCCTGCAAAAACGTATCGGAAGCAGAAAGAAATGTACTGCTCTTTTCCAGACCCTTGTGCAGAGCGAACTCAATTCCCCGGAATAATGGGCAGGGCTACCCAGGCTAGTTTTGTGTCTCATTGTGGTGTATTGTGATTTGGGTCACTTTGGAATTTGAATTTATGTGTGTATGTAGAATACTTGGTGGTTGAGGAGCAGGATTGCAGGTGCAGTAATTCAATAGGTCTGTATAGCTGCCACTGTACACCTGGGATCGTACTGGGAAACACAGACACTCACACACACCTAAACAAACATTTACGATTGAGCTCCTGTGTGAAGCAGCCCATATCATCAGTAAGTGTGTCAGAGTTTCGGCTTGTCCCTGAGTCACGTCTCTGTTTTTGACATGACTTCTTTCGGTGATGATGTCACCTTTTACGGATGCAGAGAAAAAAACACTGTTGTCCTTTTTTAAGCAACTAAAAAACTCCTGTGTTCAGCAGATGAGAAGAATATGGAGAATGAATGCATCGCGAAGAATTCAGCAAAAGACAGCCGAGGTCGAATTTGTTTGCAGACACTTAGCATTCCAGATACTCAACACAAACTACCTAAGGTTACATTTGCACCCAGCCATAGAGACACATGAATACGCCGAAATACATACACCTTCACATTTTCACAGACGCCTCCCATGAAATGACCTCTTGGACAGCAGTGACCGCAAGCTTACATGCAAAGGCTTCATTACGATTAAGTTTGTTGTTCTAGGGTTTTCCTCTTCCTATTAACTGAGAGAGAGAGAGAGAGAGAGAGAGAGAGAGAGAGAGAGAGAGAGAGAGAGAGAGAGAGAGAGAGAGAGGACATCCGTGATCCTATCTACCAACCAAAATAAGAGCAATTTGCCTGAGAGTGCTCCCTGTCAATTACAAACGCACATTAAGAGGACTAAAAATAGCATGGTTGCTACTGCAAGTAAGAGGCAAGTCGGAGCAACGGGTTGTTAAAATGTTTTGCTTTGCCCCTCACTACATCCTCCCTAGTTGTGAACAGTCATCGCGGATGTTTTCGTAATATTATTTGTTTTCCATTAGGCCTGATTGCGGTCCATTCGCTGCTTTGTTTACACTGTGTTTGCACGGGATCTCGTCGTCATTGTGCGAAGTCGGCCAGTCCTGGAATGCTAGCATCCTAAAACCTCGGCTTGGCGTCACGTCTAATGATATTCCCCCTCTTTTTTGAGTTTGCGCCGGAAACGCTGCCATAGTGCGTCCGACGGGTCTTTCCAAACCAAACTTTTCCAAAAATTCTTGATAGCAGATGCCAACATCAACCCACCAAGTCCCCAGATGATGACAATACTTTGTATTGATTGATTAGTTAGTAATGTATAAATAAAGTGCTACTGTGCGTTAGACCAAAACCAAGGCGCGGCGCGAATAAATACAAACTCAAAGCAAAGGCGCGAATAAATGCAGATTTCCCACCGGCAAAGCAGGCGGCGTGGATGGCCTCAATGGCTAGAAATGTTTTAAGTTTCAAATCAAATTTTGCCTGATGCTGAATCACTAACCTGAGAAAAGTTTTGATATTTGCAACCTTGCCCAAGTCACCCGAGTACAATGTGCATTTTCCCTTTTGGTGTGGACGCACCTCTAGACCGGGCACACAAGAGCTTGTCACGTCGAGTAAGGATAGGTTCCTACTCTCATCAATAAGAGCTGCTACACTTACCCACCGGCCCATTTACTTTGTATTGGACACATTATCGCGTGGGGTACTCACTGAATGTGGATTGTCGATTACAAAGTGAATGGGAGATATTGCCAAACGCAGAACACGCTTTTGGTTTGGCCGGCACGTCAATCCTATAGCATTTTGGAGCACATCTTTGTTGCGTGAAACATATAAGAACCAGAACTTTTAATGTAGCACAGAACGGGGAGAATGTTGTGGGTTGTATCTTTTCACTCTCTTCAAATATGACTAAAGTTAAATTTAGACTCATTCTGAAACATTACAAGGCCATGTGTTTTGCGCTTTAAGTGGTTACTAAAAGTGAAAACCGGTACAAAAACACACCGTTTCTTAATGGCAATTCTAAAGCGGCATCAGATGTTATAGGTCTTATATGTTAAAGGTATATTTTATTCTCTCTATGCTAGTTCATTCAATAGTTTGTCAATAGTGGTGCAGAGGTCATCTTTTCTCAGCCAATTTGCTAATAGGGTTTATCACAAGGAATGCATTGTTCATTCGAGGTGAACAGGTGGTGATACATAGTTAATAAAAACTTAAACAAACCAGTTGGTGGATTTGAAATGCTTGAAGGCCGTAATCCAAAGACATGAAAAAAACGTTTATATGTAAAGAGTGGAGCTGTACAGTTTGAACAGAGAACAATGAACATTCCTTAGGACTGCTCATCACATTCAAGGTGACGACATGACTCTGCTATGACTGGGAGGTTGGAGAAAGTAGGTCAGCAGGTAATAAAGAAGACTTCGGGGAAGCAGTGGGAGTTTGGAGGAGGAGGAGGTTGGGGAACGAGGAGGAGGTGGGAGGAAGAGAAGGTTGGGGAGGTAGCGGAGGAGGAGGTATGAGGATAGGAGAGGCTGAAGATCAGGAAGGAGATCGAATGAGGTGGGAGAAGGAGGGGGAGACGATGGGATCAGGAGGAGGCGGTAGAAGGAGGTTTGGGACAAGGAGGAGGTGTGAGGATGGGGCAAAGAGGTTAGGGGACGAGGAGGTGGTTGGAGAACGAGAAGGAGATCAAGGGAGGCGAAGGAGAAAGAGATGGTGGGAGAAGGAGGTTGGGGGACAAAAAGGGAGCTTAAAGGAGGTGGAAGGAGGTAAGGGCGCGAGGAGGCTTTGGGAAAGTAGGAGGTTGGAGGACGAGACGGAAGTGGGAGTAGGAGGCTTTGGGGTTTGGGAGGGTTGTTTGATGACCTCCCCTCCAGTAACTCAATTTACAGTGTGTCATATGGTAAGACATGTGGTCTGTTTTTGATAAACCGAGCTTCATTTGGGCCTCCTGCGATGATACGGTGTGTATGTGTGGATTTGCTAAGGCATAACATACAGTATCAGGTGTATGAACTCTCCTTGGACCATGGTGACAGAATGTGTTGTTTTGATACGGCGGATACATTTCAAAAAGAAAAACAGTAGGCACAGATGATGATGAAATATCCAACAAAGAGTCACAGTTATGAATGGTACAATGACTCACTTCAACTGTTAATCACATTACTATTGTATTATTGTGACTCACTTTAGTAGGTTCAAACCCATCGTTTTGAATATCTTTCTATTCACTAAGACAGAAACAGTACAAAATGCAATACGGTTCTTGTTTCGAGACAAAGTATCCTTAGTCTAGCTGTAGGCATCCTTGAGCAAGAGGTCCTAACTCCTACCTGCACATTAATTACACTTATCTAAATATAACTATATGAACTGTGAGTCACTCATAATAGGAACACTCATCTGCTAAATTATATTCAATCATTATATAACATACCTAACTGTGATCCACAATGTATCTCCCTGTAGCCTTAAGAGTTTGGCATCAAGGAACACCAATATTTGTTTATAGTAAATGTAGCGATGACTGTGACATATTTAGAAATATAGCATATGTTTTCTGTTAGTTGTGGAAGGTAACAGCGAAAAAGTGTGAACTTTTAGCTGCTCCACGAAGTCTTGTCTCGTACGGTATGTGTATTTGCCTTCCCTTTGTCAACATAGTTTTCATACCAGAGGGTTTGTGTGAATATGACTTTCCAGTCACATTCACATTAACTCTCTGGTTGCCTGAAGTATAGCTCCTTAACTCCCATCTGACATAAACTCTCTTTTTGTGTTTTGATCGAGCCTCATCATCGGGGTGAACCCAAACCTGTGGCCTTGATTTAACATTTGGCTGCCCTCATTTCTGCGGAAATAACCTGTATACGAATACGATAAGAAATGGCTCGGCTAATTATTATTTATTTTTTCAGGCGAAAAAAATGCTTAGAGGTAACTCCCCACATACTTCTCACATAAGAATTTCTTAACCTCGTTATCGTGTCTTCGATAATGTTGGACAAATTATCTTATAGCATTACGGCATTCCTGGACCGATTACTCCCCTTGGTAAGGTTTTCGTTCATTGTTCATCATTATGTTCCACTTAGTTTCCCCCAGTATAAACACACAATTTAGCATGGATGTGTATCACAGAGACTCCTTGGGCAGGTAAAAGTTCAGTGTATTGCTCAAGGGCACAGAGGTTGTTGGAGTAGAGCCATTTAGAGGCAATTTAGAATTTGGAGACAAACAAATCTGTTGAAAAGCTTACTAGCTTCATTCTAGTGTCATTATATTTCACCTTAATTCCTGAATATTTTATGTATATGTTCTGCCTCCATATGTAGCTTTTAATTTAATTGAGTCTCTTTGTTTGTATCTTTGTTTTAAATACATTGCACCATGGTTTACATATGTAATTAGTTAGGCAGTTTCATCGTCTGGATCCCTCATAGCCTACAACCATGGAAGGAACAACCATCACCGTAACAGATGCAAGAGTATGGTTGCTGAACTCAACCAGACACACGTGCAGGTCGACTTCAGGAATCCTCCTCCCTGCTGAGTCAGCCCCCTTGCATGTGTAAACATGCTGTGGAGAAGATCCACTCTATTCTCCTTCGAGTTGTGGATCTGAGAACATCTGGAGTAGGAGAGAGGTGTTTGGTTAGATACGCCTTGCAGATGGAATCTGATCCGAGACGCGGTTCACAATAACAGGGTTATAATGGAACTGTCACAAGACAAGACGAACGATTTACTTCCATTGTTGGTCAGGAGTCTATGATTTCCTGTTCAGATATTAATCAAGGCTGGAGATCTTCCAGAGCTTGTTACCAACACTAGTTTTATTGATTTGCCTGGAGACAGGAGTCCTGGGTAATACCTTTTTCATGCTGTGTTGCAGCACGGGTCAGGTCCACATGACTGTATCTCAGCCAGTTATTCCAACCTGTGTCCTGATAAACATTGTCATATTATACCTTCTCAATGATGTTGAATGTTCTATTTAAACCTGTGTCCTCACGATGAAAATGTCTGCTGTTACGGTTTTAACTTAAGCAGTTAGCAAAACATTTTTAATTGTATTTTTGTCATACTTGGTGTGTACATACCTTATTAAAAGTTAAAGCTTTGCACTCTTTCCTCTCCCTACTAAACAGTTGGGAACTGTTGTAGTCAATAGCAATCAACCGAAGTATGTTTCAAGTGATTCAACTGACTTTTTCAAAGCTGATCTGTAGCTTTTTTCCCCCCATCATTATGAGGTAGCATGTACCGACACCTCTGCTTACCTCGGTACGATAACACCAACCCTTGGCTCTGTCATTTGAGCTCTTTTTGGCCTGGGAAGACAGCTATACTTATGTACTTATACCCAGATCAGAGGGCAGGTGAGGAGCCAAGCTAGCCTGGAGGTTGGAAGCGCAGACAGCCCCTTGATGTGTCCAGTTCCAGGACAAGTAGCTTCTTGTTAAGGGGGGTCAAAGTAATTGATTGATTGATTTATTGATTGAGCAAAAGGGTGATTGTTTTTTCTTATTCTTCTTCCACGGAAGTTGATTATCAAGTTTTTCTTGACTAACAGAATTTTATTTTATATTGTCATTTCAATCTGAATCCGAATAACAATTTAAAGTTTACGTATGGAATGAATGTTTGCCTAAACTTTTGTACTGGGCTGGCAAAAATGAAACCTACATTTTATTTCAATTTACTTTGCTGTTTTTTCTTGGGACTGTTCATCCTCTTGAACACTTTTTGGCCTGCCGTGTCACATGACGAAAGGAAAACATCGGTTTTCCAATACATGGTTTCCTCGTATTTGTGTTAAGACCAGTGTATACAGTTATTTTTTTTCAGAATTTTGTGTGATCCACAATGTTCATATCCTAGTCAACCTCGAGCAAGATGTCCAACACCAACAAGTTACTACTCAGGGTGGACATAGTATTATTCATTACTAATAACAAATTCATAGTGAAGAAAGTCAGAGCAAATACACAGGGATTATTTTTATCCTAAATTAGGAGCAAATTCATGAAACATATTGGTTGACTAATACCACACAATGGTGGTTTTATTAAAATACATTTAAAATGAAAATTGTAATACATATTTGAAAATCAACTGTGCCAAATATGGATTATGATGCCTCAGAAAAAAAATGTTTTGAAGAAAACCCTTGAGATGAGCTATCTCAGTTCCAAGGACGACCGAAGAACGCAGAAACACATTCCAGTAGAATCATTTATGTTGATAATTTAGCAACAGAAACAATTACACCCTAAGCTCCCTCACTTTGCCCATAAATGGTAATGGTAGTAAATTCATTGTTATACTATTGGTCCCTATGGTATGTTAAATGTTTGTGCATCAAATGTTGTTAAAAATCCTTATAAATGGAACATATATTTGTGTGGATTTTAACTGGATAAACAACCCTCATAAACGCACGTCATCAGTTGTTAAGCTCTTTTAATGAGCGTTATATTTTATTACTTTTTCAAAAGCACACTTCTGTTTTTCCATTTAAACTTTTCTTTCGACGGGCAGATGGAAGAGCAGGTAAGATCCTGACCATACTAAACCGTCGCACAAAAACACAGACACCCAGACACACACACGCACACATGCACAGGTACCCAAACACATGCTTTTACCCACATACACACAATGTCTTTGTGAGTAGGCCTGTGTACTTAATGTAAGCCTTGTGAACATAGTTGTTTATGTGTGGTCTAGTATAAACTGGATTCACTCATAAAATATGTTCTGACTAGACAGACGTCAATGTGTGTGTGTGTATGTGCACACATGCATGTCAAAGGAAAAGCAAGTGTGCCAGATTAAAGTTGATGTGATTGAATTTACTAACTAGAATAAGATGTGCTCAGTGTTAGAGGCTGCAGTGTTTAATAACTATATGTCTTCTCTGCAGCTGGAAGCTGAACTGGCTTGTATAAGAGTAGCTGTGCAGTGGCACAGATGGTACATAAAGGGATAACACAGGCAATGTGTTCAGAACACACACACACACACACACACACACACACACACACACACACACACACACACACACACACACACACACACACACACACACACACACACACACACACACACTCATTCAGACCAACATATGTACACATTAACACACACAATCAGACATACGCTCAGACACACACACACACACACACACACACACACACACACACACACACACACACACACACACACACACACACACACACACACACACACACACACACACACACACACACACACACACACACACACACACACACAACATATATTACGGACAACTACTCCTAGACTCTCGCCCTGGGCATGAGTCTTCAAAGCCAAAACAGCCTTTTGCTGAAAGAGCAGAACTTTTAACACGAGGCAGGCTTTGATTTTGGCCTCAGTGCGCATGCGTGTGTGTGCATGTGCATAAAGCAAAAGAAAAGTCAACGCAAGGTGGTGACAGTTGGCCTTTGTTGCACAAAGCGGGCTGCTGACAATGTTGCTACAGATAGCTATCCTAGCGCTGCTCACAAAGCTGCTGGGAGACTGTCCGTAGCTACATTGTTAGCTGGTGTTTTCAGGAGATTTCCCCATGAGAAACAATATGGCCACTGTCTTGGTTCGTTTGCTGAAACAAAACAACTGTATTTGTGACGGTTTAGTGGTGTGGGAGGTAGAGTGGGGGTGAGAGACACATGGAGCAGACAGACAGACAGACAGACAGACAGACAGACAGACAGACAGACAGACAGACAGATAATTAGACACATAGACAGGATGATAGAGAGAAATAAAGGCAGGTGGGCAGACTTAAAGTTTGACAGACAGATACAGAAAGGCAAGTTGAAAGAAAGAAAGGCTGGTATTCAGACAGACAGAAAAGGAAAAATAAAATAAATATATATGTCGAGATTTAAATGATCTGACTCAACGTGATTCAACATTACCAGTTCTCATCAGTATTTGTTAACAGTGCTGTAAGTTCAGAGCCAACTCAATCACTCTCACAATTGTCTACAGTGACTGGAACTGGCCTACCCTTGACCCTGATCCCAACCCGAAACAATATATATTAGATAGGGCAGCTTGTTATAGGCTTATATGTGATCAATGATGTATCTGTCTGATCGTATTAGCTGTAGATGGATGGTTAAATAATGTCACAAGATCGGTCATACTGCAGGCTCTCATTTGCAAGTGCACTGATTGTGTGCCCGTCTCCGATATGCTAGCCTATATACCTGGCATTTATTCAGTTCATGTTCTTCTGAGTGCGCAAGAATGGTGCCAATTATTGTCGTGTTTGCATTGTAATGCACAACTGTGCCTCACCCTGTTATAAAATAAAATGCATCCCAACAACTTTAGCCAATGCAGGCTCCTATGTCAGTGTTGGTTTACCTGTGTGTTTAAAGTGTGTGCGTGTGTGTGTGTTGTCATGTAGGCTATAGATATAGATTGATTGTCTTGGCTTGCTTGCATCCATGAAATATTGTAATGCTATGGCCTAGCTGGCTACTGCATATCGAGAACAATCTGGGGATGAGGACATCCCCGAATATTGACGGGTATTTCGCACGCTGCCATCTCAATATAGGCTATATAGCCTAACATATACAAATATATCACTGTACTAGACACTAATGTATTTTCCACTAGCTAGCGGTGGTCATTACATTGTAGTGAAACTAGTAAAGACAACACAGCTTTATTACGGCGAAACATGGAGCACTCGAATGCGTTACTTGAGTCTGGTATTTCTCTGCACTGATTGGTTAGACAGCATTGAAACTTAGTGGTCAAGCAAAAAAGAGATAGGGGCTCGTTCTGCATACCTAATAGCCAGAGTGAATAACTAATAGCCGCGGCTGCCGTTGCTCAATAGTTCCACCTTGTGGTGTACAGCATACACAATAAACCAGGCCCTTTAATGCATGGCCACGTGATAGTGCAACCCAAACAAAAAAGTTATTCCTGCAAGCTATAATAGTCCATTAATCTAACGTATTTGACAACATAAAAGACGATACAGATATAGCTTTGTTGATCTAGCACGACCACCCCTTCATATATTTGGGTATTGTAAAACGTTCGCGGGAAATATTGAGAATGTTACAACGTATCTATTACTCGCGGGTCAATGTCATTTATTATTTAAACCTTTTTTTGTTTTTTGACCAATTTAATCATGGTTTTCCCGTTCCACAATATATTCTACGATAGTAAAGCTTATTTTTTATGAAGAAGTTGGTGGTTAATCAAAAATAACTACGTTATTTGAAATTGCAATTGTAAAACACCCCTACCGATGTTATTTGGTTTCTACTTTCTGCGCGCGAAACCCAGCTTGACCCTCCCACTAGACTGCTGGCTAGGAGAGGGAGAACTGCTGCTGTATTTTACTTGTTGGCTTTTTATGATTCGCTTTTAGAAAATACAACTAGAAAATAAATATTTGTACTTGTCGTACACTGCGAAGCCTCCTTTTTTAAACTCGTTTTCACCCGATGCGCAATAACCATTCTTTGCTGATTCCTTTGTCAAGGGGCTTATTTTCGGTCTTTGGTCCTGTTTAAATTGGAAGAACTATTAGTCAAAAGACAAAACTTTAATTGGACTTTTCTAGCGGTCTGCTTCTTCTGATTGACAAATGGCAGATGTGACATGGTCAGTATTTTGCATGCAACCCGGCTAGTCTTAACATGCTGTAAAAACGTGGTGCGGTGCCTAAAAAGGCAGCACGCTTTTCTCAAAGACCTGACCCCCTTTTCTTTATGTTAACTTATGCAGTTCAAATGAAGGAGCTCGGAGTGTGTCCCCGCAGTGTCCTAAACCCGACGAGTCGGAGGTGCCCCTTGGCACCGCCACGGAGACCCAGCCGTCTCCACCTGGTCAGTTAACTTTTTTACTCTTTGATCATTGATTCAGCTGAAGTCAGCGTGGCCGTGGCTCTCATGCCAACATACTTTACTAGTCAACCAATTTGGTAGCGCTTTTCAGGGAAGCAATCTTTTTTAACTATTTATTTCTGTTCTGAAACAGATTAGCACTTTATTTAAACACTTTTTTAAGTTATTAGGTTTTACATAACACATTAGAGTTACGCGTCCACAATGGGCAATTTCGTGTTTCTTTTCTCAAAAGTTGATGGGGTAAAGACGAAGAATGATTCCTCTGGTGGTATGATCACAAAAGAAATGGAGGAAGAGGAGAAGAAGTTGACAGAAAAATCCGAAGAAATGGACAAGGAGATGATTGAAAAGGTTAGTTCCTATGATATGGTTGTTGTTGATTTTCAAACGACTTCAATGACGTTGGTTCCTGCATTCGTTCAGATATTACCTGCCATTCTGTGATGGTTGAGATTACTTCCTTGAATCATGATGCTAAGTGAATTTATTTTATAAAATTTTGTGATGAACCTACGTCCACGGAAGGCCCGTGAGTCCATTGTACGGGACTCCCACGATATGCGCTTCAGGAGACTCCAGCATCTGCTTGAGAAGAGCAACATCTACTCCAAGTTCCTGCTGACTAAAATGGAGCAGCAGCAACAAGAGGTAAGTGTTCTTCTTGTGAGGGTCTTCAAGTGTTTATTGGATGTATCTTATTGAAGGAACTGTTGTAAAAGAAGATACGCATATGCAAATATTATAAGATACATGTTCATGGGAGGAATCTGTGATTTCGATATTTGCTCTCAACAGTGCCACCGTTTTATCAGGGAGAAGGCATAACCAGTCGTTTTTTCATTTTGTTTGTTTTCAGGAGAAGGCCAAGAAAGAAAAGCAACAAAAAAAGTCTAAGAAGGTAAAATAACATTATTATAAAAAGGTTAATTAATGTGATGTTTTCTTCAGTTTATAACTTTATTACATACCTTGAAATCTGCATCTTCCCTACCTCGATAGGTGACGAAAAAGGATGAACCTGCCATTGAAAAAGGTATCTATACCTAAAGTAGCAACTTTCAACACCGTTGTTAATCCTATATTCTGAATTCATTTTCATATAAATACTCTATTGATCTGTATTGCGCCATGCGACTACCGTCATTTATTTTATGAAATCAATGTTTTTTTCAAGCAACCTCAAGGAAGCGCAAGAAAGATGACTACAAAATAGCTGATGTCATGTCCAAAGAGGTACGCTCTTCTGAAGCTACGCTAACCTAGTGCGCCAGCAGCTCCTGTGTTTTTGAGTTTTAAGTCTTATTTTTTGTTCTGTTTCAGGAAATTATGTCAAAGTCGAAGAAAATTAAACTAGAAGAAGAGGTAGGACCATTTGATGTACACTGATGTTTAACTCATTTTTTATTGTGTTTGTTGTTAATCAACAGGTTTTTTCTGCCCCAATGATTACCAAAACTTGGATAACATTTATGGAAATATGTAGCCCAATTTTAGATATTTTTTTATACAGTCCCCTACCTTTTTCACTCTGACCCACGTCGGCCCCCCCCTGCTGCAAGCCCCTTATTGAACAAAGAGTCCCACAGGTGGGACACCAGTAACATGCCTCGAACCCTTCTCTTTTGTCTCTCCAGGTGCAGACAGCGTCTTCTTCAAAACGGAAGAAGAACATGGAGGAGGAGGACCTGGAGAAGATGAGCGACTCCAACACGGACATCAAGAGCCGTCTGTCAGAGGCGATGCAGGACAGCGCCAAGCACCAGCTGGACCCGAAGAGGACGTTTGAAGGGAAGCCGGTGCCGGCCCAGCAGCCCCGCCTCTTCACCGGCGGGGCTATGCGCTGGTACCAGATAGAGGGCATCGAATGGCTGCGGGTGAGAGGACGCTTCCTTGGGTTTTATTTTTTTATGTTGTAGTTCTTTTTTTGAAGTTTGAATATGGCGTCTAAAAGGCTGAGGTTACGGTTGCAACGCTATTTTTAAGTTCTTTAGACAACGTCCCAATTGCTGAGTTTGTGGTTCCGGATTAGTTTCTGTGGAATCTTCCTCAAACATGGTTTGAGTTATGCTTTCTTTTGAAGTGCTAGTTCTGCTATTATTTGAGTCGAGAGTCCATGTGATTGATTGCCCGCAATTGGAGCACCTATTCCAAAACAGAAGTCATCCATCCCTTCCCATAGGGTATTAAATGTGTCTGGTCTCTCTTTGTAGATGCTGTGGGAGAACGGTATCAACGGCATCCTGGCAGACGAGATGGGCTTAGGGAAGACCATCCAGTGCATCGCCCACGTGGCCATGATGGTGGAGCGCGGCGTGCTTGGCCCTTTCCTGGTGGTGGCCCCACTCTCCACGCTGCCCAACTGGATCCGAGAGTTCAAGCGCTTCACGCCCACGGTACCTAGCTCACTCACGTGTTGATAGTTGTTCGTCAACGTGAAATGGGACCGCGTGGTTGTTTTTCAGTTTGGTTGCCTTTGTTGGATGGACAACTTGATCCGTTATTTGGTCTCTCTTTGGGGGCGATTATTTGCCGAAAACACCTGGATATCTGAAATGAGAGACTTAAAGGGGACTTATTATACCACCAGGTGTGAGTGTGATTAGCCTTACAAGCCGTTTCGAAAATCTGCCTAATATGACATCACTAGTGGGTGTGTCCACCTAGATCTGTGCTGGATAGATCTATCTACCAGCCTACCCAGTGGACTGAAGTAAACATTGCTCATCTATCCAGCACAGATCTAGGTGGACACACCCACTAGTGATGTCATATTAGGCAGATTTTCGAAACGGCTTGTAAGGCTAATCACACTCACACCTGGTGGTATAATAAGTCCCCTTTAAAATTGGTTATGAGATCGTTGACTATTTTAGATATGATCGATTATTAATTCGCTATTATTCTATGAAAATAGACAATACTTTAGTTGTGTGTGTGTTTCCTGAAGTATGAGTTGATCCGGCTCCTTGCCAAATATCAGATGCTATGTTTGTGTGGTACTAGGTGCCGGTCCAGCTGTACCACGGGCCCGCAAAGGAGAGGCCCGGTCTGCTGAAGGTGATCCAGAAACCCCAGGGGCCCCACAACATGTGCCCCGTGGTCATCACCTCCTTTGAGATCGCCATGTTTGACAGGAAGGTCCTACAGGTAAACACATGCACAGAGCAGCATTGGTCGTTGAACCTCGGTACAGTTTGGCCAGAAATCGTAACACCCTAACCCTATGCCACTGTTTTTGTGCATTTGTCTCTTTTGCCCATATTGTATTGGGGGCAAAATATTGTATAAATGGGCTGTTCCATTCGCAGTCTGCAATCTAACTTAAGCAGGCCACCCTAAACCCTACATCCTCCTTCGTTACCTAAATCTGAATTCACTGTGATCTAGTTTGGATGAAAACTGAACCTTATCATCTTTCGTCTGAGAAATTAGCAAAGGCTACACTAATATATTTTCCCGGAGCTCCTCCCGGTAACACAACATTCTCGTCCCTCCTCCCACTCCTGCAGAGGTTCCAGTGGAAATACCTCATCGTGGACGAGGGCCACAGGATCAAGAACCTCAACTGCCGGCTGGTGCAGGAGCTGAAGCTGCTGCCCTCCGACAACAAGCTGCTGCTGACGGGCACGCCGCTGCAGAACAACCTGTCAGAGCTCTGGTCCCTGCTCAACTTCCTGCTGCCAGAGGTCTTCGATGACCTCAAGAGGTATGAGCGAAATGTTGGTGGCGTCGGTGGTGTGAAGGGGGAGGGTTTTTTGGTTGTATTACTGTGCCAATATGATGGGCTTGATTTGTAACAGTTTCCATAGTGCCCTGTATTTACTAAGTGCTGAGAGCTCACTGGGGATTTCAAAGTAGGACTTTGGAGTCTTAATAATAATAATAATACATTTAGCATAAAATCATCATAAATCTTACTCTTAACTTCATTCTTAGAATGACAACACAACAACACAATATTTTCACTCAACAATTAACGGCCTATTGGGTATAGATTCTTACAGCCCTAGAATGCTTGGCAAATTTTCACAACAATAAATACATTAAATTATATCAAAGGATTTCTGTGCATGTAACATCCAACGTCCAAATTGGAAATAAGATATCAGTGGTTAATGTGGAAAGAAGCTCGACAAAGATGAGAGAGAATACTCTGGTTTGCCTGAAGAATATTCGTTTACTTGCGTATCCGTTGCAGAGGTCAGAGTTGAATACCCTTTACCACTATGCCACGGTTCACCGTCGTCTTCTCCTTCTCCTCCTCCTCTCCTCTAGCTTTGAGTCGTGGTTTGACATCGACACCATAAAAAGTGACGGGGTTGTGGTGGCCAACGAGCAAGAGGAGACGGTCCTCCACATGCTGCACCAGGTACGCACAACATATGGCCATCCTGAAGATCATCCCTGGCCCTAAAAGAACATTTCAGTGTTCCCAAGGGACCCAACCGCACACTTGAGCGTCGTCGGGCCACGACCCAACCTCCAACTGGGCGCAAACCACCGGGTCGTAGCCCGACGGCGCTCAGATAACCTATTTTGGCTTGTGACACAAACTCGAGAGCAAGCCACTGTTACAAACGATCACGTGCTGCTCCCCCAGGTTTTGAGAACACGCGCTGCAGTCGTCCTATTCCTGACTCCGGCTCCCGTTCCTCTTGTGTTGTTTTGCGTCAAAGATCCTCACTCCGTTCCTGCTGCGGAGGCTGAAGGCGGACGTGACGCTGGAGGTCCCTCCCAAGAAGGAGATCATCGTGTACGCCCCGCTGACCCTGAAGCAGGAGACCTTCTACAAGGCCGTGGTGGACAAGAGCATCAGCAAGCTGCTTGGCCGGGAGAATACGGTAACGCACCTCTTTAGTTTTGTTCCGTTTGGTACACAGGCCGCCTTCGCGTTTAGTGTTTGTATTTGAGCTCCACGGGAGGAATTGATCTAAAAATAAAATGCCCTCTTCAACAGTAGATTTATGGGCGATAATGAGATGAGTCAAAGTGGCAGTGTACCTGGAATGATTTATTTATTTATCGGTCATTGGAATGCACCTGTTGGTATATCCATATACCTCATATCACCGCATGTCCATGCAGATTCTCGACTCCCTCTTTTCAATCTGGTCTTCATTGTACATCGTTGACAAATCATTGAAACATGATTTCTATTAGTATTTCTCAGAGAGCGTCCTGCCGTCAACGCCGACAGCCAGCGGCAGGCCCACCCGACGCAGCAAGAGATTGGTGAACTACGACGAGAAACTAGATGAGAAAGAGACCCCCAAAGCGCTGGAGAGATACCTGGATAAGATCCGCAAGGAGAACGGGGAGCAGAGGTCAGCAGAGGAGCAGCCACGCATGCACTCATGCACCTCACACCTTTAGCGCATGGGAGGTCCACATTATGAGTCAAAAACGTTCCCGTCTGGGATTGTGTTCCGATTAAACAAGCTATTTATTAATATACGTTAGTTTGTGGCAGGTATACCAGTTTTTTTTTAATATGATTTCTTAGTGAATTGCGGAATGACAACAATAAACCAGATATTTTTATTAGAGCTGTCAAGCGATTAAAATATTTAATCGTGATTAATCGCATTAATGTCATAGTTAACTATTATTAATCGCGATTAATCGCAAATTCTTTTTCTATGCTAAATATCCCTTGATTTTTTTTTGTCCCATAATTCTTCTCATTTTAATTCTCTTATCAACATGATGAAGTGCATCGGCTTGCCTTGTGCAAATGATTTTCTATTGATAACAACATTGGCATATACTGATCAAAACAGGACGATACAAAAAAAGAGCCTATAGTGCAAATAAACGACTGCTTTGAACAAATGTCATTTGAACATAGCAGTCAGGCTACTGCTTCTTTGTTTTGAGCCAAAAAAAAAATTATTATTATTTTTTTTTTTTTAATAAAATAATTACGTTAATCGCGCGATAAATTTTTTAACGCCGTTAAATTTGGTTTGCGTTAACGCCGTTAATAACGCGTTTAACTGACAGCTCTAATTTTTATTAAAAATATATCTGAATGCCTGCATATATTGCCTCTTCGATTTGTATTTGATTAGACGGGGAATACAGGGTTGAAGAACCGCCATAAATGGAGAAATGATAATCGTCTCACTACTTTGATTTAATTTGTTTTGATGCACCAAATATTAGTTAGATTTGGGCACAACAACCTCCGCAGGTTGGTCCTAACATGAGAAAAGTATGTTGAGCCCTAAAATGACTTGATCGTTGATAGCTTACATTTAGCCTCATGTTCAACCCCCTCCCACTCCAGCGCCGGACCTGTGCTGGCGGTGAAGAATTTGCTGAACACCCAAGTCAACCTGAAGCTCCAGAATATCCTGATGCTGCTGAAGAGGTGCTGCAACCACCCCTACCTAGTGGAGTACCCCCTAGACCCCGCCACGCAGCAGTTCCAGGTGACCACTAGGGGGGGCCGCAGTGTTTCTAACCGTTCTTTAAAAAAAAAAATCATTTGTTTGTGCGTCCCAAACTTTGGAATGTTAACCACCAATAAGACCGGTATTAAGCAGCTTATACCATGAACAGGAAGTGACAATGAAGACTGAATAACGATTGTAGTCCTCATGTCCTTTGGTCTCCTCAGATCGACGAGGAGCTGGTGAAGTGCTCGGGGAAGTTCCTCATCCTGGACCGAATGCTGCCTGCCCTCAAGAAGAGGGGCCACAAGGTAAAAGGGATGGGGCCCCCACTGTTTTCGACACTGGATTTGTGCTGGTTTAACTTTCCGTTTAGATTTGAACACAAACAGAAAGCTATTCTAGAGCGGCAAAGCATTTAGTACATTCCGATGCCATGCGAATCCATGTCCTCTCTGGTGGGCGCCAGCGCCTGGGTGGTGGGGTACTACAGTTCTTAACGGTGAGTCGGCCTGTGTTCTCAGGTGCTGGTGTTCAGCCAGATGACATCCATCCTGGACCTGCTGGTGGACTACTGCTACCTGCGGGGCTTCGAGTACAGCCGGCTTGACGGCAGCATGTCCTACGCAGACCGTGATGAAAACGTGAGTTCACATTGCGGGGATTCCCGGACGACTTTACAGGGGCGCTCTATCTATTATGGAAAGTAGAGTCCCAACGAAAAGTTTGGTATCCGTGTTGGTCGACGGAGCATTAAAAAACGAATTCAGAATCAGCCTAAAGTAGCTGAGGTTTGTTGGTACTTTATAGTTGAAAAATAATCCATAATAACGTCCATTCTTCAGGATGAAATCCTCAATAATTTCCATCCCCTCTCAGATGACGAAGTTTGCAGAAAACCCAGAAGTCTTCCTCTTCCTGCTGAGCACGCGAGCCGGAGGCCTGGGCATCAACCTCACCTCTGCTGACACCGTGATCATCTTTGACAGCGACTGGGTGAGTGGTCGTTCACACACGCAGAGGCTACAGAGGCTTTACTCAGTTTGAGATTGCATGTAGAGCTGTATCACCATGCTTGAGATTGAGTGAGTTTGAAAAAATGCAGCCATATTTGATAGACCTGGGTCTTATTTAAGTATTGCATGTGTTTGAATGGGCTATGTTAAATCCCCTTCCTGTGTGTTCATCATACGTACCCTCCCCTCCCCTCCAGAACCCCCAGGCGGACCTGCAGGCCCAGGACCGATGCCACCGCATCGGGCAGACCAAGCCTGTGGTGGTGTACCGTCTGGTCACGGCCAACACCATCGACCAGAAGATCCTGGAGCGAGCATCCGCCAAGAGGAAGCTGGAGCAGATGGTCATCCACAAGAGTAAGCCCTGATTCTACCTCCTAAAGCCATTTAAATATTAGAATTAAGTTTAACTTGTGGCTAAGGGATGTCACTACATTTTAGACTTTCACTCTATTTCATGAGTCCCTTAAAGATTTGCTACTGCTTAAAATAATCCTATTTACAAACCTTGAAATGTAAATTGATGTTGGGTCATCCTGTGCCTCAGATAAGTTCAAGGGAGGGAGGGAAGACCTGGCCCCGGCTAAGAGCTGCCTGGACCTGGACGAGCTGATGGGGATGCTGATGGCCAGGGAGGCAGAGCGGTAAGAGACACGTCCCAGGGAAATGCTCAGCTTCAAGGGCCGTTGTTTACTGTTCATGTTGTCGAGCAAAAGCTTGTCTCCAAAGAGACTTACAGTGAATAAAATAGTTCAACTCAATTAACGTTAGATGTGCAATACTTTTATTCTACATGGAGCATGGTGCGTTTAAGCTATTTCTTTCCGATGATCCGTGGCTGCCTTTGCGAATGTCGTTACACCAACGACTATTTGATTATTCATTCATGGCACATGCCGCTGATTATTCAAGAAAGTTAGGGTTATTCACCCCTCAATCCCGCGCATGGCATCGTGTGGGTGTCTTCAACATATATTCCTCCTCTTGACTGTCCCAGGGAGGTGAAGAGCACCAAGGGGGAGGTGATCAGTGACCGGGACCTGGAGGTTCTGCTGGACCGTAGCAACATGATGGGTGAGTCCGCCGCAGAACCAGCAACCTTTTACAGAGCAAAATATAACCCTTGACGTTTTTGTGGCATCTATAGCATATTTTCCAACTTGTTTTGATCCTTATTGTTTTTAGTAAGTGTTTCAAATGAGACCTGAGATTTTCTACTTTGTGGACAATGAAATGCATCTTCTCAATCCATCATATTTTGTAAGCCAAACGTCGGGTCATTTGTTGTTGCTGCCAGTGTGGGGCTATTATAAACCTAGGTACCACACCTGAAGCACATGGAGGGGAACAGGTAGATTCATGCTGACCGTCTCTTCCAGACAAAGGGAGGAAGAACGTGAAGCAGGAGAAGGTGGGGGTGTTCCGGGTGATAGAGGCCAAGGAGGCCTCAGAGATCCTTTTGCCCTGAGGAGGAGTCATTGGCAGAAAAATAAAACATTCATTAACGCTGGTGTTTGTGTTTCCAGTGAAAACCCTTTTTCGAAAACGTTCGAAAACTACTGTAAGTTGACCTTTATAAGCGGGAAAAACTACTGTTGTTCTTGCTATTGACCTGTGGTAGCTTTGTCTTCTTGTTCTCCTGTGACTGAATCACTGTTCAAAACGTGCAAGTGCGTATTTTTGCTAAAATAAAGTCCTAGTTGTGTGTGTAAATATATATATATAAAAAAAAGGCACATGTAACAGTTTGTGTCAATCCAGTTCAGCTATGTTCTCTGCCCATTCCAAAGCCAAGCACGGTCATTTAAATTAAAGCACTTTAATGGCCCCAAAGCAAACTTGGTACATACGACTTGATCTTTTATCGTTCTGTTCTTATACAATTATGTCAATAAATCCTATCTCAAATATTAAACTTGTGTGTTGGTGTCATCACGAAGGATCAGGGTGCGATGGAGAATTATCTTCTTACTTTTAATGAGGATTGAACTATTCCTTCGGTAATAGTATATTTTATATAACGTGTTTTGGCCAGGTCGGTAAATTTCACCTTTCACTTGTGGACTACTTATGGCGACTTGTTTTCAAAGCATCAGACCATAACACACACTCTTAGAAGCCTGTGTGAGGGCGGGGCGGGCCCAGGGTGTGGTCACTTTCATAATCTGTGATTTGTTTACTGCTGGTGGTAGGAAGCTCTGATTCCGGCACTGCGTTTGAGCACACAGGTAGGCAAACAGGTTTTATCTTTGTATTGTCATTATGTTTGCCATTTGCAATTCTTAAACCGTAACCGTGAATACATTAAAATATAAGTGCCTAAGAGATATTTAATGTTTAGGTCTGTAATTTGATTACGATTTAATTCCAATATTAAGCAGGCTCTGTCCTGTAGTTCTACATCGTGCCCTCAACCAATTTTCCGTAGACCAGGTGGTCTCTAGGCCTGCATTGCAAAGACGGCTGCTATGTTGTTAGTTTTGTAGCCAAAATGAAAACAATGTTCCTTTAATAAGAATTACATTTCCTAAAGTTGAAACACTTGAAGTCAAGCGAATGCTTTTTTTTTTGTTTTGTCCATAATATGCTAGAAACCAGTCGGCCACTATGGACCGCATGAAGTTGGTCCTCCAGTATTTCCAGACCAACTCAGAGTCCATCTCCAACGGTATCTGCATTGTGCTGGCGCTGGTCAGCGTCAAACTGTACACCACCTTCGACTTCAACTGCCCCTGCCTGCCGCAGTACAACAAGCTGTACTCCATGGGCGTGATGATAGTGCCCCCGATCATCCTCTTCTTCCTGGGCGTGCTGGTGAACCGACACACCGGCATCATGATGGACGAGTGGGTGAGGCCGATCGGGAAAAGGACGAAAAACCCTGCAGTGGTTAAGTGAGTCGGTTCTTTTGCTGAATATTTCTAGGACGTATTTTTCCGCGGTTTTCTTTTGTTGCTATAGTTAAGTAGGATGTTTTTCAAAGCTGCTTTGATTCCTGTATTTTTTAATGATATTGTCCTCCAAAATAAAGTTAAATCAATAATTTGGTTATTATCTAAATGTAATTTTAAAAATCCTATTTCAAATTGAATAGGCCTGTTTCAAATCATGTTCCTTGTTTGCTGATACTTTGATAATTCTGTTTTGTTAAAGGTGAGTGATTGAGGAACGAGGAAGGCAAACCTATAAAAATCCTATTTCAAATTGCCTGCTTCAAATCCTGTTCCTTGTCTGCAGATACTTTGATAATTCTGTTTTGTTAAAGTGCTAGATGCCAGGATTTAGTGGCATCAAGCACTGAGGTTGCAGATTTCTACCGCGCGGAATTGATACCCCCTCCCTTTCTAATGACAGAAGAAGCTATGGGGGCCTGTAATGATCTGTAAGGTGCCAGTATTCCAAAATGATCTAATCGACTACGACAGCATCGAGTAGCATCAAGTGTCAAATGATGAGGTTCAATCAATTGTTTAGTCTCTGACGAATCAAAGTTAAGAAGTTAGATAGCTATTATGAAGAATAATTTAAAACCCATCCTCTCTGGAGCCGTTTGTCCCTTCTGGGCTACTGTAGAGCTACATGGTAGGCTTCATGGAGGAGGACCCGCTCCCTATGTAGATATATAGGGTTAATTCTAAGGAAATGAAAGCACAATTCCTATTTACATGGGATTGTATACTAATTTAAACATACACATAATATAATATTAAATTGTTGTCAAGTTTGTTCCTTAAGATGCCAATCAAATCCAAATACTGTACCTTTTTAATTCCCTACGACCATGAGAATACCAGCACTAATACAGAGATTCAACGGGGTATCTCCTTAGGTTTCTGTTCTCCGCCATGCTCCAGAGATCCCTGTTGGCCCCCATGGTTTGGATCCTGGTGACCCTGATGGACGGGAAGATCTTCATATGTGCTTTTAGCATGGGCGTGGACCCGAATACCTTTACCGGTAGGTGAACGAGTCCCATGTCAACCCTTCGGTTACTCTCAATGTTGTCTCTGTAATCCCAATGTTTGAATTACTACCTATGTTGTTTTGGCTCACCAAAGCAGTCTATGGGGTGTGTGGGGGATTTCCCCCCCGGGATTTTTGGAATTGTTGTGTAAATGGCACCAAATGCCCCTATCGCCACCATACTTCCACCCTTGGGTGAATCCTTTGTGGTTTCTTTTCAGGAATGCCAAACAATACTGGTCTGGACGTGCACAGACTCATGGCCAAGGTTCCCTGCAAGGAGGACGTCATCTTCAGGAACAGTTCATTCCGTAAGGCCGTGTCACGCTACGTCCGCTGCTATTCCCAGGTAGGCTGGATTTATACCTGGACACGCACACCCTCACCCAAGCTAAGAAATTCTGTCATTCACTCACCTACACTCGCACCTAATGTGCGAGTGTAAGTGCAAGTCTAATGTGCAAAAACAAAAGACCCAGAAACTCCTAATAGTCTTCTGGCAGTAGGCTCTATCGGTAACAAATCCACCACCAGACCTTTGTATTGTTCTCCTTGTGTGTTTCATACAATCAACTCAATGAGCGATTCCTTTGCGAAAGCACCCCCTTCCCTCAACTACAGTCATCCAAAGCTCAATAAGACCTTTTCAAACATGACTTGTCCTCTTTTGCATGCTGTCCCCCCCCCCCCCCTCCAGGCGTTCGGCTGGTCCATCCTGCTGTTACTCATCATGGTGGGGGCGCTGGGCCGGCTCATCAAGCCCTGCTTCGACAACCGAGGCAGCTCCATGCAGACGCGCTACTGGAGCAACTACCTGGATGTGGAGCAGAAGCTGTTTGACGAGACTGTGGCGCTGCACACCCGCGACTTCGCCCGCAAGTGCGTGGTGCAGTTCTTCGAGGGCGTGCAGGAGGAAGAGAACGAGCGGGAGGTGCTGAACCTGCCCTACCCCCAGCCGCCCTTCACCGGCTACCGCCAGGTGATGGAGGACGAAGGGGGAGGAGGGGGAAGGGGAGGACGAAGTGAAAGGGAGGACGAAGAGAGGAAGGTAGAGAAGCTGTATGGGATGACCAGGCAGGAGCAGGTGAACCGGATGCTGATCAAGTGGTTTGCCTGCAAGCCGGAGCTTGATGTGACCCACATCGCCCACCGCAACCGGATCTGCATCACCTGGAAGGACGCCTACGGCAGGAGCCTCTACTCAGATGTTTAGCGCACAGAGAGAACACACAGGCAGGTGTGTGTGTGGTGGCTGGATGAGTGTGTCTAAATTAAAGTGCATTAACGCTGTACAGACTGCTACAGATGCTGTAGCAGTCAGTGTGTCTGGGAGTTCTGGATGAGTATGTGTCAACTAATTATAGTCTACGACAAATGATTTAGTCAACACTCATCCACAGCAACTTACTGTGTTGCCAGATCGATGCATACTTCTAAGGGCAGTCTGTATGGGAGGGAGTAATATTTCATAAGATTATAGATACAACTATTTTTTATTTAAAAAGGATTGAAAAGATGAATAGCTTCAAAAACACATGAAACTGTCAAATAAAGCCTCTGAATGACCTTGTTTATATCAAGTGTGTAACATATACATCTCAGGCATGGCAGTGTAATTGATACCCGCTCAGGTTGTAAATAAGATAACACCTTTTCCTGCTCTAGTATGACCCGATGGGTGAAGCGGGTAGGATCCTATTGCTCAACGCCTCCTTTGTGTTTGAGCCGGACCACAAGGTATGGTCTACAAGGCAGGCTGTGCCCTGGGGGCTATTTGAATAGGTTGGGTCCTCGGTTTAGCTCCTTTTGCATACAGGTGGTTGAGTTTACATTGGGTTGGGTCTCCTGAATACAGGGGGAACCTTCTGGCTAGCGATCAGATCAACTACCTGGGCCAAGCTACACGGCCCATTTAACACAGGTGAGCTTGTCTGTCATGTTTTATAATTGTTGATCATATATTGGTCATAAATATTATAGAAGACCTTGATAAAATACATTCATTAAGGATTTAACGGTTTGGCATTAACCCAAATATTTTAAATAGAGAGAGAAAAACCTCTGTATTTATGAGATTTTTTTGCCAGACTGAATGCAGCGTTTTGTGATTATTTTTATGGACCGATGACTAAAAAAAGTAATCTATGTTTGTGTAAATGTTAAGAGTGTAAAAATAAGTTTTATTCAAATGAGATATAATATGGAGCATATATCTAACAATACTGTTGTGTAAAGAAATGTCTAAAAAAGTTTTTAAGGTGTAAAAAAGTTAAGTAAATGTATGTCCTGTGTGAATAAAATCACTTCAAATACATGAAGGCCACATAAGTTTTAACATGAAACAACAGGCCCAGTTGGACGATAAAAATCGGCAGGACCGAAAAAAACGGAACGCTGATTTATGGAAATAAGGGCTGGCTGTCAATGTGCCAACTCGACTATATGTGGTTAACAGGTTTCATAGCAACCACAAAAATACTCATTTAAATACACATTTAAAGCTACACCCCCAAAAGGATTTAGGGTTTGATATATCTATGTTAATTCACCAATATCACATATGGTGCATTGTAAATCTTCGCATCCACAAATATGGTTATTTTATCCCCCTTAAAATCTGTACTGTCTTGTAAAAATACGTATATGTTTTCAAACATTCTCTTTCACTTTATATCTCGATAGAGAGATGGATACAACTCAGAAATTTTGAGTTGGGTCAATGCTCGGCAATGTATTCATGTTATGAATGTTTAAAAAAATAAATCCTGAAGCACCCTTTGAAACAATGACCCAAGCCATTATTTCTTGGAACAACACAATAATAAATATATTCTAGGCCCTTTAATCACCATCAGGCACATGACCATTCTCTGTTAAGGAAGTTAATCTTTATGGATTAAAGTTAATCGTTAATCTATGAACATAGATCATGGGCAACTCCAATCGAGTACATTAAAATATAATATTTTATAATAAAGTCCACTCCATAATGAAGTGAATATTGGTCATCATTAAAACAACTCCATAGTGAAGCGAAGTCCATATGGATATTGGGATGTTCAAGTACTAAGTTTGAAATAGTCATTCTTTGAACCTCTCTCACATGTGTTTCCTGTTAGCTTTTATTTTTTCCAAAGCAAGAGGAAACCTAGGGGGTTGGCCCTGAATGTGACTCATCGTGGTTGCCCAGACTCAAACACACACACATACACATACTTTCAAAAGCCCCTCTCGCACACACAAAGGAAGCGCTCTTCTCAAACCTAGAATCGGGGAGTTACTTTTCTCTGTCATCTTTACATTCTTTGCTTGTTCTGCCGTCAGTTATAGATCTTAGGATTTTGGATTTCTGTGGAAGTCCTTTTTCCTCAGATTGATGCCATATGATCATCCTTCCACGGTAAACCATTCTGCATGGTAAGTTCCTGTTTGCATACTTTGTCATCGGTTTTGGAGCCCCGCAACGCTGAGCACAAAATGTCTTTCCCACGCCTCTTTGTCCATATGTAGCTGAGAGTCGACTGGAGAAGAACTCCACAAGAGAACTGAATGGGTGTATTCATAAAACCTTCCTCCCAACGGCACACTGCCTTTTGCACAAAAACAACCAGTGTCTTTATTTTCTAAAAATCAACCAAACCCAAAGACCAGACTGAAGACGACCCCAGGTTCTTCTTCTCTCACCCCTACAAAAGCCTGAATCAGCTTGACCACCTGAAGAGCCTTCACACCCCAGCCTCAACCCTCCATCATCCTCTGTCCTCTACGCACCACAGTCTACCCTCCGTCCTCCTCCGTCCTCCACCCTCCAACCCTCCACCCGGATCCAAGATGGCGGCGGCGGCACTGGTCACGGAGAACTTCAAGTTCGTCTCGCTCTTCTTCAAGAGCAAGGACGTGATGATCTTCAACGGGCTGATCGCGTTGGGCACCGTGGCCAGCCAGACAGCATACAACGTGTTCGCCTTCAGCTGCCCCTGCTCCCCTGAGAGGAACCACCGCTACGGGCTGGCCGCCATCGGAGTTCCCGCCCTGGTCTTCTTCCTCCTGGGGGTCATGATGAACCGCAGCACCTGGGACCTGCTCTCGGAATGCCGCCTCAGGCGCTGCCGAAGGCTGGCCGCGGTGTCCGTGTTCGCCGTGATGGGGAACATCCTGGGCCGCGCGGCCATCGCCCCGGTCACCTGGGTGCTGATCTCGCTGCTGCAGGGGGAGGCGTACATGTGCGCGCTCAGCGAGTTCGTCGACCCGGACACGCTGGAGGAGTTTCCGAAAGAGGGGCGCAACGTCATCCAGCTGATGGCCAAGTTCCCTTGCAGAGGAACAGTTCCCAGCGAGCTCCTGCCCTTCTGGGAGGAGATCGAGCGACGACTGAAGTACGAGTCTCAGGTACTGAGGATCTTTTTTTTTTTTCAGTTTGACAGATGCCTAGAAGCCCCCTTTTTTAACCACCAGGTGTGATTTTGATAAGCCTTACCAAGCCTTTTTAAAACTCTACCCTCTAGGGACATATCAAGGGTGAGTGTCCACCCAGATGTGTGATGGTTAGCTCAACTGGCCAGACTACCAAGTAGACTAACAACTTGCAGCATCCCCAGCATCACACCTGCTGGTAAAATGGGGCCCTTCAAATAACCTGGCTACTCATAAGTAGCAGATTTTTTTTTTTTTTTTAATTAAGGCCTTGTAGCTGCGGCCCGCAGGTGTCTCCCCTCTCTTCTTCAACCTATTTTTTGTCTGTTCTAACTCTTGTCCATATAGGCAGAATAAAATAAAATAAACTGCTGCATTCCTCGATCTCCGCTGAACCATTTGTTGGTTAGCGTCCAGCAATTCCTCTCTCTTCACTCTTATCTGTTTTCTTTCAGCTGCTGGGCTGGCTGATTGTGGCGGCCATGGCAGTGGTGGTCTTCCTGATGCTGTGCGCCAAGCGCTGCTGCTCTCCCTTCGGCTCCCAGCAGGAGGAGTACTGGAGCCGCTTCCACGCCAGCGAGCAGGACCTTTTCAAACGCACGGCGGCCGTGCACGCCAACCTGGTTGCCGCCGAGAACGTCAAGAGCTTCTTCGGCTTCGTGGCGTTGGACGACGAGGAGAAGGCGCAGGTGGAGGAGCACGCCGGAGCCTCCACGCCCGTCCAGAGCGAGGACTGGAACCGCGTGGCGGGGGTCTACCTGTACCGGGAGAACGGCGGGGTGCCGCTGTACAGCCGCTTACACAAGTGGGCTCGGTACCATGTGGATAACAACACAGAGGGCATGGAGAAGCTCAGCTGATTTAGATAAAAGCTCACACTCTATGATGCGATCTGACACTTTGTATGTCCCCCGATAAGGAGGGGGAGCTGCGATGGACTGGCGTGCGCACAACCTTCATACGAGTAGGCTTATGCCGCTTTTCCACCGCACATGTAGCTCGACTCGACACGACACGACTCGACACGACTCGACTCGACACGACTCGACACGGTAGCAGCGCGGGTCCTTTTCCACCGCAAATAGTACCTCCGGGACGTGGGCGGGGTCGGCTGCGCGAAAGGGCCGTGACGTATTTTTATACGCGACGCAAACAACACCTACGTAACCCACACATGGACAGAACCCACATAACAACAATGGAGAACATCGATGCGATGGTATTCGTGTTCGTATTATTAGCTGGCATGTTGAAGAAGTGGAATATGTTGGCTGCGGCGCTGCTATGGCTGTTACCAGCATGGTTGCCATGTCGCTCTCGTGACTTCGTCACACTCTCTGGCCAATCAGTGGCCGGCCGTCTGCCGACGTCACCTTTTAGCATCGGCTCAGCCGCTTGGAACCTAGAGCGAGGCGGTACTAGAAAAAGCAGCCACTTCAGGTACCAGATACCATGTTTTCGCGGTGGAAACGCAAAAAAGGCGAGCTGAGTCGAGTCGAGTCGTGTCGAGCTGGTACCATGCAGTGGAAAAGCGGCATTAGATTAAATTTCCACAACCTGGAGTTGTGATGTAACAATACAATGTAATGTTTCTCAGGTGCGTTTTTTGTAAAAATGAAATCAAGGTTAAAAACGATGCAACCTGTAAACCTCCATGTTGTGCATTTTTATAAAATCGATCAGTTAATTTGGGTTCTGTTGGAGAGGATGTGATATTTCTTGCATGCTGCAAGGCAGCACCCCCACACACAGACAGACACACACACGCGTGATCACTTGTGGTAGCTTTTGTCCTAGGTTGTTTAGTTTTTTACTAATGCGAAAGTAGTTGGATTAGGTAATTTCCATTTGCTTACATAAAAAGCTTGCTGCTGGAAAACTTTAACAAAGTCTGACAAATGGGAAATTAACTTGTAAGAACATTAGCTCTTCGGTTTCTAAAAGGAGAAACGTTGTTTGACATGTTTTCAGGATTATAATGGAACGAACAAATTCTGCGGTTTATATAACCAATAGGCCTTATCCTACCTATAAGTAGGCCTACCTTTGTAGGCTATATATTCAGTGTATCTGTAACGTGCGCGTTTGGCTGAACCCAAGAATACAACCCATAGAATTCCTCCGAGGCCTCAGAGATTGCGTCCTCCGAAGAGGAGGAGGACGCGACATCGGAGTCCCTTCTGTCAGAGAAACCACTCGCCGGTGGAACCGTAGCGGGCTGGCGGGAGGACGGGGCAGGTTGGTCAGGCTGGGATCGGTGGAAGTCAGAGATAAGGCTGGGGTCCATGAAAAAGCGAGTTGGGATCCAGGAGCGCTCCTCCGGACCGTACCCCTCCCAGTCCACCAGATACTGGACCCCACGTCCACGGCGGCGGGAGCGGAGGAGACGCCGGACGGAGAACACCGGACCCCCGTCGACGAGCTGAGGGGGAGGAGGGGGCGGAACAGGAGGAGCCAGAGGGCTCTCCTGGACAGGTTTGACCCTGGAGACATGGAAGGTGGGATGGATCCTCATGGAGCGAGGAAGCTGAAGGCGTACCGCCACAGGGTTAATGATGCGAATTATGGGGAATGGTCCAATGAACTTGGGAGCCAGCTTGCGACTCTCCACCTTGAGAGGTAGGTCAGGGGTGGAGAGCCAGACTTTCTGGCCAAGACGGTAGGCAGGAGCCGGCGTGCGGTGCTTGTTGGCAGCAGAAGCGTGGCGATCTGCAGCCCTTGAGAGAGCAGAGCGCGCCCGGGTCCAGGTGCGTCGACAACGACGGATCAGGGCTTGGACCGAGGGGCAGGAAGACTCCTTCTCCAGGTCGGGGAATAGGGGTGGCAGGTACCCGTAGGCGCACTGAAAAGGGGAGAGACCAGTGGATGAACAGGTGAGGGTGTTATGCGCATATTCTACCCATACCAGTTGGTCAGACCAGGAGGCCGGGTTGCGGTTCACCAGGCATCGAAGGGTGGTCTCCAGGTCCTGATTAACCCTCTCGGTCTGTCCATTTGACTGGGGATGGAAGCCGGAAGATAGACTGACGGTGGCCCCGACTAGGCTGCAGAACTCCCTCCAGAAGACCGAGGTGAACTGGGGACCCCGGTCAGAGACGACATCGGTGGGTAATCCATGGAGGCGGAAGACGTGGTGGAGGAGCAGGTCCGCAGTCTCTCTGGCAGAGGGGAGTTTTGTAAGGGGAATGAAATGGGCCAGCTTACTAAATCGATCCACAAGGGTGAGAACGGCCGTGTGGCCCTTGGACACGGGAAGACCGGTCACGAAGTCCAGAGAGATGTGCGACCAGGGACGATGGGGAATGGGCAAGGGGTGCAGGAAGCCGGCAGGGGGGCGGCGAGAGGTCTTACACTGGTTACACACGGAACATGCGTTGACGAAGCCCCGGACGTCCTCCTCCAGTGACGGCCACCAGAAGCGCCGTTGCAGGAAGTCCTGGGTCCGCTGGATGCCGGGATGGCAGGTGAGTCGGGAAGCGTGACCCCACTGGAGCACGTCGGAGCGGAGGGGGGCTGGAACGAACAGGCGGTCTGGGGGGCAAGAACTGGGGGCTGGCAGATTAAGGGTGGCGGCCCTTACCTTCTCCTCAATCTCCCAGGTGACGGCAGCGACAAGGCAGGAGGCTGGGACAATGGTGGAGGGTTCTGCCGTCTCATCAGGGGACTCGGGGAACTGTCGAGAAAGAGCATCTGGTTTAGTGTTCCGAGAGCCAGGGCGATAGGACAGGGTGAAATTAAACCGGTCGAAAAACAAAGACCAGCGGGCCTGTCTGGAGTTTAGTCTCTTGGCGGTTCGGATATACTCCAGGTTTCGGTGATCAGTCCAAACCAGGAACGGAACCCTGGTACCCTCTAGCCAGTGCCGCCACTCCTCCAGGGCCAGCTTCACCGCCAGAAGCTCCCTGTTTCCAATGTCATAATTTCTCTCCGGGGGGGTTAGGCGACGAGAGAAAAAAGCACACGGGTGGACCTTCTGGTCGGAGGATGAACGCTGGGAGAGGATCCCCCCTACTCCCACACCTGATGCGTCCCACCTCCACAATGAACTGACGTTCGGGTTCGGGGATCTGGAGGATGGGGGAGGTGGTGAAGCGGGCCTTGAGGGCTTCGAAGGACACTTGAGCAGCATCAGACCAACGGAAAGGAACCTTGGGTGAGGTGAGGGCCGAGAGGCGATGGAGCTGAACCCTCGGATGAAACGCCGATAGAAGTTGGCGAACCCCAGGAAACGCTGCAGCTGCTTGCGTGTCTCCGGGGTAGCCCAGGATGTAACAGCAGAGCCCTTGGCTGGATCCATCTGAAGGCTGTCCTTAGCAATAATATATCCTAGGAAGGTGACGGAGGGAGCATGGAACTCGCACTTCTCCGCCTTGACGAACAAGGAGTTGTCCAGGAGGCGACGGAGAACGGAGCGGACGTGGGTGACGTGTTCCTCGAGATTGCGGGAGAAAATCAGGATATCATCAATATAAGCAAAGACAAACTTGTCAATCATGTCCCGCAGCAGATCGTTGACTAGCGCTTGAAAGACTGCCGGGGCGTTGGTCAAGCCGAAGGGCATCACGAGGTACTCGTAATGCCCCGTTGGGGTGTTGAAGGCCGTCTTCCACTCGTCTCCCTCTCTGATACGGACCAGGTGGTAGGCGTTCCTCAGGTCGAGTTTGGTGAAGACCGTTGCCCCCTGGAGCAGCTCAAAGGCGGAGGAGAGTAGTGGAAGGGGATAGCGGTTCTTCACTGTGATGTTGTTCAGACCTCGATAATCGATACAGGGTCTCAGGGACTTGTCCTTCTTGTCCACAAAGAAGAACCCGGCCCCAGTCGGTGACGAGGAGGGTCGGATGATCCCAGTGGCTAGGGAGCTCTGGATATAGTCCACCATGGCCCCTCGCTCAGGAATAGAGAGGGAGTACAAGCGTCCCTTGGGGGGTGAAGTGCCCGGAAGTAGGTCGATGGCACAGTCATAGGGACGGTGAGGGGGCAAGGAGGTGGCCCTGGCCTTATTGAAGACCTCTCTGAGGTCATGGTAAATGACAGGGACCCCGGAGACGTCCGAGGCTGGAGCGGGAGCGGGAGCAACAGGATACGGTGAAGAAGTCCTGAGACAGGATTGCTGACAGGTGACTCCCCATTCTCGGATGGAGCAGGTGGACCAGTCGATGTTGGGGTTGTGTCTGCGAAGCCAGGAGTGACCCAAGATGACCGGCTGGTTGGGTGTGGGCAGGAGCATGAACTGGATGGTCTCCCTGTGGCCTCCAGGCAGGAGCATGTGCACAGGATTTGTCCGAGAAGTAACCCTCCCCAGCACGTGCCCATCAAGGGCTCTGGCGGAGATCGGCACTGGCAGTCTCTCTGGAAGGAGTCCCAGCCGAAGAGCGAGGAACCGATCCATGATGCTCTCGTCTGCCCCTGAATCGACAAGTGCGGTTATGGGATGGGAACAGGAGGGCAACAGGAGCTCACCGGAGAGAATGGGTCTTGATGGAGAAGTAGTGTCCATGGCGGAGCTCACAAGAATATTCCTGCTCACTTGGGGACTCTGCCCCTTTGCTGGGCACCGGTTGACGAAGTGACCAGGCTGACCGCAGTACAAACAGAGGTTCAAGGTTAGCCTCCTATCCCTCTCCTCCGATGTAAGGGGGGTGCGGGCCAATCGTATTGGCTCGGGGCCGCCCAAACCAACGGGAGCGGTTGGAACAGATGAGGAGAAGACAGGGGGTACTGAAGGCTTGGAAAGAGGGAACCCGTGTGGCCGGAAAGAATGTGGCTGAAGCTCTGGAACAGGTTTGCGGACTGCTTTGGAGAGTTCTACCAGATCCTGCTGCCTCTGAACCGTGGCGACCATCAATTGGTGTAGCGCGCTCTCCGTCCGGGAGATGCGGTCGTCCATCTGGGCTGGGTCCATTGTTGGCCAGATTGTTCTGTAACGTGCGCGTTTGGCTGAACCCAAGTGCACAGACTGGCGACGAGCGTGGAACAGAGTCAATAGTTTATTTCGTAGACAGGCGAGTAGTCAGACAAGCAGGGATCAGGAACCAACGGGGTAGTCAGACAGGCGGGGATCAGGAACCGGCAGGAGAGTCAGACAGGCGAGGATCAGGAACCAGAAGGAGAGTCAGACAGGCAGGGATCAGGAACCGGCAGGAGAGTCAGACAGGCGAGGATCAGGAACCAGAAGGAGAGTCAGACAGGCAGGGATCAGGAACCGGCAGGAGAGTCAGACAGGCGAGGATCAGGAACCAGAAGGAGAGTCAGACAGGCAGGGATCAGGAACCGGGGGAATAGTCAGACAGGTGGGGATCAGAGAGCAGACAGGAGCGGTGGTAGGTCAGGAGTAGAATCGCGGGAAAGCACTGTGAAACACAAGAGACAATCTGGCAGGGAATGTTTGGGAGGAGAGGACTGATATAGGGGAAACCCAGGTGAAGGTGGTTGGGTTAATTGGGAGTGATCAGGGTGGCAGGCAGGTGAATGAGAAAACCAGGGGCGGATCATGACAGTATCAGTTTTCCATTTTAGATTACCTACCTGCAGAGACTACTACTGTTTTACTGTATGTTGGCCCAACTACTGCAGGAGAATGAGCCATAGTTTAACCGTTCATTTTAACTACCAAGCAATTCTTTGAACTTGTTATTTAACTTGTGCATTATGAACACTAGTAGAGGTTGTGGTGCAGTTCTCATCACTGAGACGGTTAAAGCATGTAAAGGGAAGCGAAAAACAAGATATGTAAAGAAACAGCTCCTATATCGTACTGAATCAGCTGCTATTCAAATATTGAAGTGGATCCTGATCAGCATATATCTAACAGTGGATCCTTTCTTACAAAAACAACCTGTTTTTCATACTTATTTTTCCCATTATTTATGCCTAGTACCAATAAGACTTAAATAGGGCTCGATAAATACATGAATTAATACAAATACTTCTAGGTCCGTGATTTGTTTCTTGTCTTAAAGGTTAGATTTCTTAGATGACATATAGGCCTTTCTGATCTATAAAGTTTCACTATATATTAACATCATTCATAGCCATGAGCAAATTACCAACAACTATCAACAATTCTATTCATAACAGATGTGTTGACCATTGTTCCACCCATCTGCCTCCAGTGTGATACCGTTATGTTATGAACCTGTCTCTCTTCTACCACTTATTTCAGAAATACCAGCGCATGCTGACTTTACCTCTATGCAAATGGCCCTCCTCGTTCTG
The DNA here is from genome assembly GCF_902167405.1 of Gadus morhua. NCBI lineage: Eukaryota > Metazoa > Chordata > Actinopteri > Gadiformes > Gadidae > Gadus > Gadus morhua. The sequence goes on along the minus strand of NC_044062.1, from coordinate 14,203,935 downwards.
GATTCAAGGCAGGCCCCTCAATGGATACTGCCCTCCTTGCCATCAATGAGAAGACACACAGCATTGGGACAGCCTCCCTCTCCTTCTTTGTCATTGTGCTAGACTTTTCAGTAGTCTACTGGGTCCCTCAGGGTTCTATTGTGGGTCCTATCCTCTTCCCACCAAGATCATCCTCTTTACCCTCCAAGAACTGGGTGTTTCAGGCACTGCACTCTACTTGTTTACATCCTACCTCAAGGATCACACTTGAACCTTTGTCTGATCCTTATAGCCTCTCTGCTGGGGTCTCTCAGGGTTATATTGGGGGTACCCTCCTCTTCTCCCTGTAAACTTAGTCACCGGATCCTGTCACTTGGCTTTTTCCGATCTCTGAGTGTCAAGTCTGGACAAGACTGAACTTTTTTTATTCCAGGGAAGGCTTCTCCCATCCATGAGCTCTCTATCATTATTGAGAATTCAGTGGTGTTTGTGGCTTGACGGCAAGGCACTATAGGGCAACACTGGATGACAAGCTGTCCTTTGCTGCTAACATCCCCTCCTGCAGATTCAGGAAGAATGAAACAACCGTTTCTCACCCTGAAGGCCACGCTGGCTTTGGTCCAGGCTCTTGTCATCTCTCTCTTAGACAGGGGTGGACTGGCCATCTGGCATACCGGGCATCGTCCCGGTGGGCCGTTGACCCAATGTGGGCCGGTCCGGTCCGCTATGTTTTATTTTTTCCTCTCCCTCTAAATTCCCTCCAATTGGGCCGGCCAATGGGCTACAGAGAGCTAGCAGAAAAGTGCTGTCAATCACAACACAAACCAGGGTGGGCGGGACCTCATGGTGCGGGCCGGAGTCGCGGGAGCTGAAAACGCCCGGGTGGCGCCGAAAAACTGCAACTTAATTCCTCTGGAGATGGAAGTTAAATGTTCAAAGTTGACAGACCTATTTGGTGCCGAAGTCCACACCCCAGCAGGTGCTGCTGCGCCAGGAGACGAGCGAGTGGAGGCATATATGCTAAGTAACGTTAGCCTGGGGCTAGCTAGGCTACATTTTGAGACATGTCCAAAACAAAGTAGAAAACGTTTTTACATTGAATGTGATGTGACCTAATTAACTGCATACTTGTGACAACATATTAGCCCAGAGTTGGAGGGCTGTGAATGTTGGTAGTTGTGGTTGATTTTGTTTAAATAGGCCGAATTGTGATATTATTGGTTATTATTGTTCAGATGATTTGGCTAAGCTAGCTAACAGCTGCTAACGTTAGCAGTCTCTTGTTGCCATAGCAACAGTAAACATTGACATGGACTAATGAGCTGTAAATAGAGATGCAGAATCAAGCTGTATTGTAAATACAGATGAGGTACTTTGAATTTTAGCACAAATTACAAGTAAACCTATTGGAAATAATTAGTTTAATTTGCAATATTTGCCATTGAATTTATTGTAATCTTTCAATTAATTTATTGTTTACTGAGGTGATGACTATTTCATGTGGTGAGAGGAATGCAATATGTGTATGTTTAAAGGTTTATGTGAAGAAACATACTATGTGTGATAAAATGACAATTGGTTATTCATAAATGTCTCTTTATATTCTCTGCCACCATCATCTCCTGTCAAACAGGTTTTCCTCACCTGCTAGAAGTTATTCTATGATGAGAGAGAGAGAGAGAGAGAGAGAGAGAGAGAGAGAGAGAGAGAGAGAGAGAGAGAGAGAGAGAGAGAGAGAGAGAGAGAGAGAGAGAGAGAGAGAGAGAGAGAGAGAGAGAGAGAGAGAGAGAGAGAGAGAGAGAGAGAGAGAGAGAGCTTCTCTTGACTTTGTGAGTTTATTATGCAACTTGTTTTGCCTCAGATTGAAACAAATGGTTTGATTATGATTATTTCCTGGTTGAAGATTTTCACATTGATTTTAATTTCAAACATTTGCATATCTTTTAAGTTAAATTAACAGTTATGCAGGTAGGCCGAATTACAGGTCTGAATAGATATGCATTCTCATATACATGTATGTGCACATGTATACATACATGTGCACATACACGTGTATGAGAATATGAGAAGTATATGAGAAAAAAAAATTAATTCTCTATTCATGGTTTCATAATGACTGAGTCACCGTTAAAACAAATTGGTTTCAGCTCTAATGCTGTTACTGTCTGTAATATGTTTCTATTTAGATTATTTTTCAGTAGATTTTGTTATTATTGTCCGAGTCTGGTTTTAACTAATGCTGGGCTTACACCAAACGATTTTCACAGTCACAGAGTGTGTATAGCTTCCTTCTGGAAATTGAGTTGCTGAGATTAGCCGACTATGAGTCGTTAGAGGATCACCACGACGTAGAGGTTCTCTGCTTGATCCCTTTGGCGCCCCACATGGCCCCACATGTACCAGGCCGTAGAGGCCTGGTACAGCTGGACACTGAACTGGCTGCTGAATGTAGCAATCCCTGTGTGATAGTTCCAAAGGAAATTACACGAAAGAAGAAGACAATCACAGACTAATAACTGCAAGAGAGGAATTAGCGTTGGATCATGTGTGATATTTAACAAGGGTTTTGTAGTAGATATGGCGGGTGGAGATGCAGCAACAACAGGATGTCTGTTAACTTCCTGTTCGGGTTTCACACCTTTCTTGTCAGCAGCACAAGAAACACAAACTTGAAAAACAAAAAACTGTACTATTATTCGGATATACAGGGTTCTTCCCGTTCGTCTCGTCCCACCCCTAGTGCTAATAATGTAGTGGGCTGGTCTGGAGAGAAAATGCCAGGGCTGAATTTTTCTCCCAGTCCACCCCTGCTCTTAGATTTATGCATATCTCTTCTAGCTGGTCCGCCTGCATATCTCATTCAAACTCTGCTACTCATCCAGAATACAGAATACAATAATCAGTCTTGCTTGTCCACCACCAAATTCTCCCACAGCATATAAATCCTACGCACCATGCAGTGGCTACTGGTGGCTGCTCGAATCTGATTAAAGTCTCGGGAACTCGGCTGCCCTGCTGCACATGGCTCGGGCCCATCGTATATCGAGGAATCGTCAAACCCTTGCCCGTCCACTTCGCTCTACGACTGCCAGCTGCTGCTCAGCAAAATCTGGATTATTTGCTTTCCTGCCTCCACAATGGTGGAACCAGCTCCCCACTGACATTGTGACAGCAAAAAGCCCTGAACATCTTCTGTTTCAGACAAAAATCTTGTCCCCTGAAAAATAATGAATATCTTCGCTATCTATATGAAGAATGTTGCACATTAATCTTGCAATTTATGGGTTGTATCTTCATGGTTGAATCCACTTATTGTAGGTCAATTTTGGATAAGTCTGTCAGCAATATATTTGTAATGTAATAGCTGCACACTACTTAAGTGCATCATTTTGGATAAGCCATCTGGATATTTACAACATATACTATTTAACATTTTAGGATACCATTTAAAAGCAATCATTATCCTCCTGTTCACTTTTCCTGTTCTTCACTTCAGATAGCAGTATTAGCAGTCCAAATTAAAACATTTAGCTGCCAAAACATGATACCCTCCATCTGGAAGACTAGTGACTCTAAATTCTGTTTTATCGTATTTGAGGTTTAGTGAAGATTTCTGACCACATAAAGTGTAATTTCAAAGATAGCCTATAAAGGTCACCACAGGCTCAAATTGAAGCTTATAAATGTGTCTGGAAAAGTAGTTATTTTCTTTTTTGTTAAACTTAAAATATCTCTCTTCATGTATGTCTCTCTCTCTTTCCCTCTTGCTCTCTCGCTTTTGCATTGAAATGGTGGTTTAAGAGATTTAACAAAGGAAGAATAAATAGGTACAAGTATAACATTTCGGCCGAGTCTGCATAGGAGTGAGTATAATCAAAATGTTACTTCTCTCTCTCTCTCTTTCTCTCTCCACTAAACACAGTAGTCATAGGCTGGCTACCCGACTTTTAATAACTTGTTTCTTCGGTAATATCGGTTTCGGCCGCTGGCTGTGTCCCCACCATCACACCATATGACGATCTATTCCTTCTCCTCCTCCATTATGATTCATGGCATCTGGCTGACATTTCTGCTAATTGACACCAGGCGGCCCTCTTGTATCATTCTATCTACAACTCTTTAATTGTTACCCTTTATTATTTGGCCTGTTGTCAACTATTTCCCAGTCACCCTATCCTTACATCCATGTATCATTTTATCACCCTAACCTCATAATACCTATACATAATACATCATATCAAGCATTTTTACATTTAGGTGAAACCATTATCAATAAGATGTATGTACTCATTACAATCACTGTGCTGGACCTGCCCTCCGGCTCCTTATATCAGCACTTTGAATTGGTTAATTAACATAACAACAAAAACAAGCGGCGAGGGAGACCGAGGGATAGAGGGAGGGAGATAAAGAGAGGGACAGACAGTATTTCACACGTAATTTGCTATTTATGCCCTAGATTTAGTTACACTCTATCCTCTCTGTGATATAACTTCCACAACATTTTGATACATTGTGTGTGTGTGTGTGTGTGTGTGTGTGTGTGTGTGTGTGTGTGTGTGTGTGTGTGTGTGTGTGTGTGTGTGTTGGTTGGTGGGGGATGTAGCGAAGACAGATGATCATGTGAGATCTGTTTACAAAACTGAGGCTGCTCAAGTGAATTTGGCACCACAGAGAGGTAGGGAGAGAGACACATACGGATAAAGGGGGAGAGGGAGGGGAGAGGCAGAGAGAAAACGAGTGAGTGAAAACGGGGATGAATCGTAATAGGCCTTTGAACTGAACGCACTCTCATGAGAAATACTGGAAAATTGAAACCTTGTGTGTGCGTGCGTTGTGTGCGTCAGCCGTCAGGGAAAGACAGCACATCCTCATTCCCATTTTCTCGTTTACCTCTTAATTGGCCCTCAGCGACTCGTCGTTGAGGGCAACGCGGGAGTCTGTAAATGACGTAAACGAGAGAGCGAAGGGTGTGTGTGTGTGTGTGTGTGTGTGTGTGTGTGTGTGTGTGTGTGTGTGTGTGTGTGTGTGTGTGTGTGTGTGTGTGTGTGTGTGTGTGTGTGTGTGTGTGTGTGTGTGTGTTGTAATTAGAGAGCAAGGAGACTATAACCCCCACCCCCCATCCAAACCTCTCCGCTTCTCCTCCGCCTTGTTTGCTGTCATGGAGTGTACCGTGTTCCCTTAAGCACAATGTGCCCTCGGCGAGACAGGACCCGATCGAGCAGCAGACTACAGTGTTTTACAAAACCCACTGCACTTCTGGTGAGGAGACGTCAATACAACGACACAGAGAGAGAGACAGATGTCGTCTTGGCCGCATCCCATGTCTTGTGAAATCGAAACATTGCTTTTGGTTTTGGATCGTCACAATCATCGTCACACCTCGAAAGTCTTGCGCTGTAGTACAATTAGCAGGACATTTATAAAGTATTCTTGAGGAATTGCAGGTAACGACTTCAGTGTCCCGGACTATTATTTCCCCCGGCATATTAAAAGTTGAATCGCTGAAAAACGTTTCTTGGCAGTGTTTACACTCGTCACCTCGGGACTACTTGCTGGTTTATATGCATCCCGTCAAGTGGTGCAGTGGTGAGTAGCCTACTCTAGACGCTTAGACTAGTAATCATACCGAACTGTATTTAGTTATAGATATTGTGTACCACAGTAACGCCGTTCAAAGCGTTGGGAAATGGCAGGGGACAGGGTTTGGACTGCAATTTGAGTTGTTGTGGTTGTTGTTGTTGTTGTTGTTGTTGTTGTTGTTGTTGTTTGTGCTTTTAATATGTGCTCAACATTGCTTCGCTCCCATAAAATCACAGTGGTAGTCCAAGAGGCATCGCTTTGTGGCCACTGGCCAAGTGTTCCACTATCAATGATTTACCCGTTACCTGCTTCTGACACTACAGCTCCCCCCGAGCCAAACACAAATACAACAAACTAACATACTAACAAAACAACACCTACAGTCCACACAGCATTGCGTCGCATGATTGTTTTATCATAGAGGTTTGACCATGCTTGCATATGCTCTGTGTAGGTGACGTCGTGTAGGCTACTCTCTGCTCGACCCCTGCTCAGGGCGGGGGTAAGGTGACATTTGAAGGAGAAATAGACACTCAGACCTGGAATTTGGTGGGGCAGCGACTCTGGTTACAGGGAGAGGGAGAGAGAGAGGGAGAGAGAGAGGGAGAGAGAGAGAGGGAGAGAGAGAGAGAGAGAGAGAGAGAGAGAGAGAGAGAGAGAGAGAGAGAGAGAGAGAGAGAGAGAGAGAGAGAGAGAGAGAGAGAGAGAGAGAGAGAGAGAGAGAGAGAGAGAGAGAGAGAGAGAGAGAGAGAGAGAGAGAGAGAGAGAGAGAGAGAGACTTGAGTTCAGATCAAACAATAAATCTAAATGCGCACACACAGACAAGCTTAAAGCGAGACAAACCACTAGAACTGGTTATTCAGTAGAAATTAAGAAAAACATTTGCAAACTATGCTAAACCAATATGCAAATTCAACCTTGAGGTTCTGCAAATTATCTGTGAATAACAAAAGCACTGGAATTCTCACTCAACATTCAGCTATTCAAAGTTCGCCTCACCTTTGACTGGAAATACTGAGACTGATTATAATAATGCTTAAGGACTGCTATATGTCATCCTTTTCCGTCATCTTTATACCTGACATTTCAGGTACCATTCTAGTATACATACATATACTATATGTGACAGTTTAAGAAACCCGCCTGTAAGAAACTATTCACCTCCATCAGCAAAGACCTTAGTATGTCTTTCGTTTAGTTAACAATAATTCATATTAGTGTATAACTTAGCAATATCAGGAAACAACACTTTATGCGAGACTGCAAGTTATTAATGTTGTGTCGACGTGATCCTCTCCCAACCAGGGTGTCTTTGTGGATCTGGAATGCAAAGCTCAGACCTCAAATGCAACATGACTACAGAAGACTTCTATCACCTGCCCCTCAACATCTATGTCATTCTCCTGGGCATAGCCCTCTTCGTCTTCATGCTCAGCCTCATCATCTGCTGCTACATGTTCAGGTATAAAACAGGCCGACCCTCTGCATGAGATTCTCCAAACTTTCACCCTGCTTTGAACGCCTCGCCCTATTAAATGTGTTTTCTCATGTTTTTATCCAAGCATATGTATCCTGGACAACTATCAGCATCAGCATTCTCATCTGCTACAGCCCATTTTAGGAATTTGGTTTTACTATTTACTATAGTTATCAAAATCAACTTAAAGTGAAGACAGATACAGGACATTGAGGAGCAGGTTGGATTATTGGCCGTTTGCTCAAGGATCCCTACAGGTTGGACGATGGGTATTTGGGGATCAAATCCAGTATTTTCAAGCATTTCCAACAACTACACTTTTACCTGCCGCATACTTTGTTTTTCTATTAGTAAAGGATACTTTTTTCTATGCTCTTCAAAAAAAAGGTATTTATTAGTAAGTAATGATTCAGAGTCTGAGGGAAAACATAATTTGTGTTTCTGATGAACCTCTGTTGGTCGTTCTTCAGTGTTTTGGAATCCTCCGGTTCTCATCCTGAAAAATAAAACCAAAACATTTGTTGGGTTTTGGTTGTTGTTACTTAATACCAGCGTGGCAGAAATTTTTCCTGAAGTTGCTGTGTCGAGGCGTGACGCTATGTTTTGCAAGAGGACATGCAAACTGGGAGTCTTGGTTCAAACCTTTACACCTAAAGTAGGTAGACCTGTAGGCATCCGGCCCATGAGAGTACATGTTTTTGCTTCTTATGGACAAGTATCCGGAGGCTTACGACAAGTCACTTGTATAACTTATTAGTGAATAGAAATTTAACATGGGAAAAATCTAATGTTGATCTTTTTTTTTATATACTAAAGACTACGACGACAAAGCTCTAGAGAACAGTATGGATATAATCAGGTAAGATGTGAGCTTTGCCGTAGCCTAATTTACTTCCCTTTTAAAGAGTATAACACAATAGAACAAGGACACATCTGAGGAAAATGAGGATGTTAGTGCTACCATTGCTTATTTGCTAAATCTGGTACCTGAAGATCTGACGTACGATGACAAATGAGACCTGACACTAATTCAAAACAAATGCAACGATACACTTTACACAAATATTATACAAATCATATAATTAGCCGCAGACATATTATTTATGTTTAAATGTTTAAATATGGTAAACATTTTTGTATTAACAGGTCGTTTTGAAAGAAGCAGGAAATAAACTCGAGCTTATTGGTGTAAGTTGAATAATGTGACACAAAAATATCCTAATGAATGTTAAGTCGTGTTCAAATGTTCAACTATGGGCCATATTTCAAAGCATGATATAAAAGTGGGGATTTTTGTTGTTGTATAACGTACCAAAATTAGGTAAATCAGGATCATTATCCTAATATTGTGCATCATGTCTTCCTAGTAAATTCCAAATGTAATAGTAGTAATACATGAACATACATGCAATTTGAGCCGTGACCACCAAAACGATCGGGTCATAATTAGTGAAATCATGAATTGTGATTTTCGAGATTACTTTCTTGATACTCGTTCTTTTTCCAACATCGCAGCAAATGTGCGCCGTATGCTTGGAAGAATTCCGCAGCCGTGATGAACTCGGAGTGTGTCCCTGTTCCCACGCCTTCCACAAGAAGTGAGTACTCAGCTCTGGGTGGACACAAAACAACAACAGTTTGAACATAGAGCAGTGTTTCTTAAACTACAATTTGAGAAAATCATTTGCTATACAGTTGGTGGTGGGTTGTGCGTCCTGAACATAACTATGTTCAGGATGATTATTTCATTTAATTCCAGGTTTTATTAAAAAGATAATAACCCCAGAGATAGAGGATAGGAAGCAAATTTTCTAGGGTTCTCAACCTCAAAAAACATTTGGACAGGAATTTTCATAAACTTCTGAAACATGTTATTCAGAACTGCCGTCTGTTATTGTCCAATGCATTGCCCTCCAACGAGTGACCCCAGGCTTGAGAAGCTAGCTGATCAACTGACGAGTAAACGTTAAACCCCCAGGTCCTGTAACCAAGCGGTGTTGTTGACTAATGTTGCAGGAACATGGCGTATTAAGTCAGCGTATCGAGTCACCGCTTCTTCTTCCTCTCCTCAGGTGTCTGCTGAAGTGGTTTGAGATCCGCAGCGTCTGCCCAATGTGCAACAAGCCCATCTCCCGCCTTCTGCCTGAGGCCTCAGTGCAGGGAACCCAGGCGCCCCAAGACCCCCCCGAGGTCTGATTGGAAGGAAAACATTTTTTTTATTACCACACAGATAGGCCAGTGAATGACTAGCCGTGTTTTTTTGGTGTTCACCACATCCTTAGGACTCCAGTGTAATCGAGTAGGAACAGAACTCTTATGTGCGATGATCCACATAAGACAATCATTCAGAGGGTGCATATGATGACATGTTGAACTTTGAGGAGTTGTAAAGAGGTGTGTTCAAGTTTGAGGCGCTTGCTCGTGGATAGAAAGTTCTTTCAAGGCAATCTCTGTCTCGTCCCTGAAGTAACCTTTCTCTACTCCCTGGAGTCAGGAGCTGGAATAGTGATGATCTGGGTGGAGAGGGTGGGGTTTGGCCCATCGCCCTCCTTCACCCAGAGACTCAGAGACTCCAGCCATGTGTGGGAATGGTGTATTCCCAATTTACTTCCCTCCCCTCCTGATTCTCACTCCTCTAACATCACTGACAGGGCCCGGAGAGGGTGGCTCTGGCCAAAAGAGCCCAACCAAAGACCAAAGGAGAAGAGGAGGCCTATAGGGAATGTGACGTGCCATGTTAACAAGTCCCTGCTTCTGTGGGTCTGTTGATCAGTAGTATGCGGCTGCTATAGAGGAGGCCGCAATTTAAGAACTACTTTCTTTCAAGGTAGTACTTATAGTTTCCAAACCACTTGTAGTTGTACAGGTTTATTCAATATTCTACTGAAACTGCAGCTTCCTCTGTCGCAGAAACATACTGCTCGTGTTGGTTCTGTCTCACAAGATGGTGCCCGGCAGTAACTAGACATTCCCTATACAGATATTTACCCAACATTTTAACACTGATCATGGCTTCACAAGGAGTGATTGGGTCTATATTGTGTCTGCAATATGTCTCGGCATCATTGGCCGGTTCCCTCCAATAAGCAACAAAGAGTCACGGTTTACACTAACTATCCCTAAAGGCAGCATAAAGACTCAACTAGGTTACAAGGATGGATGTAATGGTGTTTCATTGGATTGTCATGAACTGTCAGGTGAAAACTTCTTCAAAAAACCCAACACCAGCTATTCAAAAAAAAGAAAGACATCAACTCCTGCTTTTGCCTCTGGGGTGAAGGCATGTATACAGCAATGAGACTGAGAGTTTAGAGGACTATTGCCTTGACTTCCAAAAAAAAACTGGGATAGGGGTTAAATTCTTGTTTGGCCGGTTGGTTAATGGGAACACCTGTAAGCACTGCCACATGTTTCACTCACTACAGGGTTTGGAATATAGAAGGAAATATAGTCAATGAATATGGTTGAATAAACATATATCATTTTAAGTTATTTCTAGAGGTTTTGTATCATAAATTGCTTTTAATAAAGTGGGTATTACTAAAAATATTTTGGCAATTGAATGTGATTCATCTGTATACCAACCAGTGACTCTTTATATAAAAGGAGTCACTGGTTCGTAATTGTATGTTTAAAGTTGAGGTTGAAAATCATTGGCAAACTTGCTGAAGGATCATTTGCCGTAAACAAAGATCTTGATTGATTCATTTAGTTGTTGAAAGAATGACTAGATGGTTAGAGGGCATTTTAAAAGCTCACACCCTAATAAGTTCTTTGATTTTCAATCAAACAATACACCTTGTATTTGTAGAATTGCATGCAATTAAAGGGTATCGATTTTTCAGCCTTGAGATGGTTGTTACAATGGACCGTGTTCAGATAAAGCCAAATATTTTCCGGTAGATTTTATCGGTGGTTACACCTCATCTGCTGCACTAAGAACCCAGTTGTGGATATTTGGTGGGTGGGGAAAGAATGCCAATTATACCTGTTCAGACCTGCTGTAGTATCAGCCCTGTATTATTTTGGGGCGTCATGTGCCTGAAGGGTGTGTCCTAGCAATGTGCTGAAGAGATCCTTGACTGTCTATCCGGGATATACCACGTAAACTCAGAGTGGGATACGTGTTTGCTGAGAACAGATTTAATTTAGGCTAATATCTGTTATGTCTGTCATGTCTGAGTTTGGACAAAAGTTATACCCTTTAGTGAACTCAAATCTATGAAGCATCATAATTGTAACTTGTATGGTTGTTACTGGGGTTTTCCTTGTAAAAAACAAGACAAAACTAAACAAATATCTTCAGGAGCCAGCCACCCCACCCAAACCCATACTGGATGGCACTGTAAGCTGTAGATTTTGGTTGCAATCCAGGTGTCTGACAAGGAAAAATAAATGTCCAACTTCAACCCAAAGGGGAATTCCCTCTTGGCTAAGAGGCTGGTAAATAAGGAGATTACCTGGGCTACACTATTCACATAGACCAAAACCCATTCATTAATGGCAAAGACAAAATAGTTTGATGTGGCAATAGCATGATATGCCGATCTGATATGCCACTCTATGCCAGTGGTAACAACTTTTATCCTTAGGTGTACCACAGAATGGTCATCAAGACCTTTTTTGGATCAGCTCATATAGGAATGCTCAAAAAGGTGGTTAGAAAATTAAGCAACACTGCTTAGTGTGTTCTGCTGAAAAAATGCCAGTGGAAAACATGGGATGAAATGCACGCTAATCCATAGCGACACTATTATTTGAAATAATAAGTCATAATACTTTATTTACTGAACAATATTTATGATATATTTATTATCAATTATCTATGTTATCATTTGTATATTATTGTAAATGTCTGTCTTTCAAGAATAACATTTGACACACCACATTTGGTACCCTCTCCCACCCTGGTAGAGTGGTTCCAGAGTGGTAGGCTACCACTGGTTGAATAGCGCTGCTCTAGACTGGCATAGTGGAAGCTATTAAGGTTTAAAGGAGACATATTATGGTGTTTTCCCAACAAGTAAACATAATATATGAGTTCCAGAAAACAGAAAACATGTTTTAGAAGCTGTTTGCTGGAAATATCTCACCTACCAGTATTCCCCTCTGTTTCAGTCCCTTCAGAATGCGCTGTTTCTGGTTTCTGTAGCTTTAATGCAAATGAGCTGCTGCCAATTGACCAATGAGCTGTCACAGTGAACCACAGCATGGAGTAGAAGTGATTGTTGCCGTTTGCGGACTCCTGGAGCTCTATATATATACTATAATATGATGATGATAATAATAATAATAATAATAATAATAATAATATTATTGTTATATTATATATAGGTTATTTATAAAATATATCTAATATCACCGCCAAAAGCTATGTGTGCCTCGGATGATATTATGAATCATAAAGACTGCGTCTGACGTCTCTGGTACTTCCACAACAAGTAAAGACTCGTAGTGGGGATTATGTCAGCCATGGTTGAGAAGAATTGGGGGAAAGGAACTTTGGCCTTGACTCTCTGAAGTCCAAATGAAGCGTGACATGGAGGAGAAAGGGATTGTACTCCGGGAGCTGAGATGCCGGACTGCTGCCTAGCTTCCCCCGCCGGAGCTGCCAGATTGCCGCCGAAGCTTCGGCGTTCAGCGGAGCATGGCATGGCTTTTTCAACGGTGCGTGCACAGTTAATAATTTGAGAGGGGTCTGGCTGCAGACATCCACCCACACGCTCCAGACATCCACTCACAGAACTTCCGCTGCAGACATCCACCCACAGAAACATCCACCAGCACACCGGAAATGGCAAAAATAAATAAATGTCGTTTTGCACTGCGCAAGCGCGAGTTGCAAATTCTATTGCCAACGTGTGAAAGGGAGGGGACTGCACGAAGCTATGTGACACGTTCGGTTCAGCTGCACTTGGAGGTTATGGTAGGTGACTATTCAAAACAGCGATACAATTATAAATGCACGAGACTGGCATTTCTTTACCGATCTATTAGTTTCATTAAGTTTAGATTTTTTCATCAAACAAATAACCGAACGTTACACCAACATGAAGCATTGTTTTTTTAATCCACACTGACGTGGGTAACGCTAGCTAGGTTTAATTTTTGCAAGATAGGCAAATGTGTTTTGGAAACGTTATAGCCTATAGTCGGTCTTATTAAACGATTTTACAGATTTGTGGATGTGTTGCGAGTGTAAACGTTTTTAAGATGTTGACTTTTGACAGTCATCTGCAGTGGCGGCGCCAGAAATAATTTGTTGCAGTTGCTTAACAGTTGCTGTATGAATTGAAGTGGTTGCTGTTCAAAAAAAAAAACCTTGATCAAAACACCTGAAATTGGCAGAGGCACGGCCGGGAAGACATTTTCGGCACGGGTTGGGGTGGTTGCGGTCCCGTACGAGGCAAGTTTACAGTACAGTAACAACACAGACTAATCGCACCACTGTGATTGAGTGTGATCGTATCATTTGACAGTTCAACGTGCGCTATCTTTCTCCCTCTCCCTCACACACGCACAGACATAAAGACGTAAAGACATAGAACAATATGGAGGAAGATCTTTAAGAAGGCCAACATGAAAATAGCCCAGCGGCATGTACACATTCACTGCTAGTCCAGGTGGCACTGCGGCCACACGACATATAACAAACAACATAGTTCTCTCAATCAACAGCCCGTCAGCAGTCCCCCAACTACAAGGTTAGCTGTCCTGTCAATAGTGGTGAATTGAACATCTCAGACCTACCGTCGCCACGGTACATTCCAAAGCATTCACATTAGTTGCGCGATACGTCTCAAATGTAGGCCTATGTGGAACATTAATACAATAGTTGCTATTATTGTTGATACTATTATACTTCATAATACTTCTATTAAGGGCGGATCATACCAGGCTACGATAAACCCATCCTTTGCAAGAGCCAAACCTAGAATCTAGTTCTACTTCAAAACAAAATCACATGGGCCCCAAGTCAATATGCTGCGACGGGCAAACTTAATAAACAAACGGCCTACCTTAAATCGATGTCTTGATCACAGGACGTCTTGCAATATTCCACTTTAATCCATACGGTTTAACACACCAACATTGCTAGCAAGCATGTGCTAGTCCAGTCACGGCCCTGAAATGTTGACGCTACTCACTGATTATGCACTTAATCTGGTGATTCATAAAACAGGAATGGTCGGTATGGTGACGGGTAGGCCTACCGCATTCGGCCATAGGTTTGACTCAATTTTACGGAAAATGGCATTATTTCAAATATGTTGTTTGAGTTTGACAAAAAATCAGGGGTTGCTCTGGGGTTTCTGATTAATTGCTTGGAGTTGCTATAGCAACGGCAAGCAACCGTTTGGCGCCGCCCCTGGTCATCTGTAGACCAACAGAGTTAAGTTGTGATAAAATAATGACCACGAATTGAATTGACGCAGCTCGTTCCGCTTTAACTAGAGTTGCACCTATCAGCTGTTCATCTCCGCTGCGGTGGCTGAGATCATTCAATTGACAAAATCGATCTTTAAATATTCGATCGGCCTGTTTAGTTCATAGGCTACAATCTGTTTATAACTAAGAGATCATAACACTTAGTTCAGTTAAAAGGGGTAAAAGAGATGAAAAATGTAATAAAACGGATAAAAGTTAGTGAATTACCATAGCCTACTATCCTGTCTCAAATCCAAATGTTCAATGTCCCCCAGTCAATAGGGTGCTGGGGCTCGGACAGTTCATAAAACATATGACAGAGAGAAACAGATGTAAAGTACAGTATGAGGTAGAAATATATCTTATCATTAATTATATGCCAATAATAGATAAAGTCAATGCTCTGAAGGGACAATAATTGCTGCACACCCCTAATAAATATTAAGTTTTTCCAACTTTCAGCCAGTTTCGTGTAGACTACCACTACTGAATTACCGGCCTTTATATTGTGTGTGTGTGTGTGTGTGTGTGTGTGTGTGTGTGTGTGTGTGTGTGTGTGTGTGTGTGTGTGTGTGTGTGTTGAGGTTCTGAATTTGATTAGCTGTTGAGTGTATGACGCGCTTCCGAATAAAGTGTTAAAACGTTTACAATGTTTTGATTTTTTTATGACTTTACTTATTCACTTGGTTACACACAGAGCTAAGTTAAAACACAGACTTCAGTTTGTCGTATTTAAAAATGGGAAAACAAGGTGGTCCAGGAGCACAAGGTAAGACAATATTATACACAATTAGAGGCAGATTTTAAATGAATGATGGTTCAGAGTAAGAATGTAGGAATGCAAAAGTGCAAATAACATATGATAAATATGTGCAGTCGAATCTTATGACATTAAGACAGCCGAATGTAACATAAATAGACCTAATATAAATATGTCAGAAAAGGAGAAGCTATTGAGGAATTGTTCTAACTATTCCTGTCCACTCATACATAGTTGCTGCATTTAAAATAATTATTAGCCTCAATCTCTATTGCCCTTTATTTTTTTATTTTCTGGCAATTTTCCATTGTATTTGATGTTGTAGGGTATCACAAAAAATAAGTATAATAAGGAAAGTATGGGATAATAGTAAGAAAAGTAAGGGATACTTTAGCGGTTATCAACAGGTTAGCGATGATTCTTATTTCTCCCACAATGTATTGCATGACGTCACATAATCCCTCGAACAAGTTAAAACGATCAGATTTCTTGGTGTATGGTTTGACCAAAAGCTTACATGGAACACTCGCATAACAAAGGTTCAGAATAAATGTAAAAAGGTTGTTAATATACTTCGTTGTTTGGCAGGACAGGAGTGGGGAGCGAGTAGAACATCTCTATTAAACATATATCTGGCACTCATGAGATCTGTGTTTGATTATGGGTGTATAGCTTTCATGTCAGCAGCAGAAATTAATCTCAAGAAACTGGATGTGTTACCAGCGCTTGAGAATCTGTAGTGGTTCTTTTAAAACATCTCCAGTGTCAGCAATGCAGGTTGAGATGGGAGAAATGCCTCTAAGAATAAGAAGAGTTAAGTTAATGCTTGCATACTGGGTAAATCTTCAGGGGCACTGTGATACTCATCCCGCAAAGAGCGTTTTGAAAGATTGCTGGGAACACAATGAGTCTCATCTGAGTTTTGGATGGGTTGGTGATGCAAAAGCTGCAACTGTTGGGTTATGTCAACGACAGTACAGTTCCGCAGTGTCATTCTCATCAATTCCTCCTTGGTTATTCCCCTTGCCAAGTGTTGACCTCAATATTCAGCTGGAGTTGAAGAATAATTCCAAACATCTTCCAGTGTGGCGCATAGTCAAGAACTATTTTGATAAGCATTTCACAAACTCCGTATTCATTTTCACAGATGGATCCAAAGAACCAGACAAAGGGAAAGCAGGTGCAGCAGTATTCATCCCGTTGAGCGAAACTTGCATTAAGAAAAGGGTATCGGACCATGTATCTGTATACACCACAGAGCTGTGGTGTATACAGATACATATTGGCATTACAGTGGATAGAGGAGAAGGAGGTACCCAACACAGTTATTGCTTCTGACAGTTTTTCTGCTCTATCCAGCATTAGATCAGGAAGGTCGTCTTTTAGAATGGATCTATTCAATGAAATATTTTTTATAATGTACAGACTGCAAATGAAGGGCATATTTACATGTTTTATCTGGACTCCTGCGCATGTTTGTGTGAAGGGAAATGAGCAAGTTGATATTCTGGCCAAACAAGCACTCAAGGTATTACATGTAGATCTCCATGTTCCTCTGAGCAAAGCTGAGGTAAAATCCTTCATCAGGACATATGCACAAAATACATGGCAGGAGCATTGGGGCATGAGTGAAACAGGTAGGCATTTGTACAGTATCCAAAGACACGTTGGTGATGGGAGGAAGGTGGGCTTCAAACGTAGGGATGAAAGTATAATCACTCGTCTTAGAATCGGGCATACAGGTCTGAACTATTCACTGCATAAAATAGGCAAGCATCCTACTGGGAAATGCCAACACTGTTACCAGCCAGAAACCGTTGAGCATGTTTTAGTTAATTGTAGTGAGTACAATGCCCAGAGAGACCACCCTTTTCAGACATTTAGCAAGGCAGAACACACCAACTTTTCATTATCAGGGCTTTTGGGGAAATCAGCAGGCAATGCCTATCACAGCATTATTAAGTTCCTAAGGGAAATTGGTGTAGTAGAAAGAATCTATTTTTGTTTGTTTGTTTTATTTTATTTAATTTTTATTTATATATATATATATTTATATGTATAGACATATATAAAATTGTATTTATTTTTATTTTATTTCCTTTTATTAGCTGCAATATCTCTCGTTCACACTCCAGTCCAGTTGGTGGCGGTAATGCACCTACAAGTTGGTTTGCTAACCGCCAATAAAACCTAAAGAAGAAGAAGATGACGTCACATGAGGTACTCAGATTATATAACTAAATATATAGATAGAGATAGCCTATATAGATAAATATATATAAAGATAGATAGATAGAATAGCATTGATAGATAGTGAGGGATATTATAGCATAACATAGATAGATAGTGAGGGATAGCATAGCATAGCATAACATAGATAGATAGTGAGCGATACCATAGCATAGCATAACATAACATAGATAGATGATAGAGAGAGAGTAGATATATAGATACAATGGTTTACTACTGTGTTTGTGGCGGGTGCAACAACTCCAGCAAAAGTGGACATAGGGTCCATTGCTTCCCCAAGGACAAAGGGATCTTCCAAAGCTGGGTGCAATTTGTTAAGGTTAGGCGAGCAGGTTTTTCCGCTAGCTCTGTTACCGCGCACTCAAGAATATGCAGCGCGCATTTCAAGGAGGAGGATTACCACTCAGGGGATGCCAAGATGGTCTCACTTGGTTTAAAGAGTGAGAGGTTGGCAAAGTTAATTCCTACCGCCGTGCCGTCTGTGCATGCAAACCTCTCTGCCTGCCCTGTCCCGAGGTCGAGAGACACCGTCTGCCGCAAGCGAGAGAGTGCCACGGTAAGCATCATGCTATAGCTGCTAATTACAAGCTGCGCGTTAGCTAGCTCTGTGTATTTTGCATACCGTGTTCCCTTAGACACAGCCTCCACTACAAGCATGATCAGTCTGACATTAGAAGAGCATATTCCGTGATTCACGAATATGAGCCAAAACAAAATTGCCCTGAAGTAGCCTTAATGTAAATGTCCATATCGTCATGAAAGCTTCATGGCTAGTGTTTGGATCAGTGATCGTCATCATCAAGCGGCTTTCACAACAGTGTGTTTGCGTTTTGTGTTGTGTCACCAGGGCTGTAGTGGAGGCAAACGCAGTTTACCCACCTCTGAAATTTCAGAAACAGAGTTTACCCACAACTCACTTCAGAGTTTAGCTACCTCCCAATACAGTAAATGCACTACCCTTGGTTGCGAATCACTGATCTAAGTATTTATAGTTTACCCAACTCTTATTTCACCACTACACCCTTGCATTTCTTTTTTATATGCTTATATATACTATAGCCTACTTTATACTAATATACTTTTTTTTTTTTTTTTTCCGCAAGATGTTGACAGACGCCTCACAGCAGGAGACCGTGGACAGTGTAGACACTGTGGAGAGTGTCGATACTGGGGATCAGCCCTTGCCCTCCTCCACTTCTGACGCTGGGAGTGGGACACAATGTTATTTGAAGCCCCCGCGATGGTCTCACGGTAAATCGAGCGAGCGTCAAGTCTTCTGTCCAAAACCGGAAGCGTTTATCCGATTTTATACCTTAATTTATTACGTTCATTTATGTAAACACATTACGTAACGCCCGAGTTTTATTTTATCTTCCGATTTCGCCCGTTCATTTATGTAAACACATTTATTTTATTTTCCGATTTTGTGTGTGTGTGTGTGTGTGTGTGTGTGTGTGTGTGTGTGTGTGTGTGTGTGTGTGTGTGTGTGTGTGTGTGTGTGTGTGTGTGTGTGTGTGTGTGTGTGTGTGTTGAGAATTTAGCCGACACTTTTATCCGATGCGACTTTAAAGGTTTTCAGAATTTCCCCCAAAAATCTTTTGACGGAGCGCTGAGTGGCTACACAAAACATGTTCCGATCAGGTTTCGCGCATTTTGACTGCACTTGAAAGTCGCATAAGATACCGCGGGAAGACCAAAGTACCCAGCGGGAAGATATATCGGTCTTCGTTGATTTAACGTACATGAAAATTACAATTCCACGACATTAAAATTACAAATACATACGCACCTCTAAAACGTAGATGAACCAATAAATAATAAATCAACTCGTAGTCGTTCCCCATAGCTTAGAGTCAGTTCGAGGTTTGTCAGTGTACAATCCTCCTGTCTTTGAACGTCTCATTGGGCGCCTGTTTACACACATCCCGGAAGACCGTTGCACCCGGCAACTCGTGGGAAATACAACCGGGAACTATCGAGTAAACAGCAACAGAGACAAGTAAAGACGATATACTTGAGAACTAACCTTTGAACCCGAGTTACTTACTCTACTGTAGCCGAGACACCACACATTTGCTCCTCTAAACCAAACGGCCGACCCGGTAATAACCAACAACCATCACCAATGTGAAACGTTGAGTTGTTCACTTTTGTTTTAACGCCAACGGGAGAGTCCACCGCACGCGCTTTGTTTTAATTGTGAACTGCTTTCTAGTCCACAAGTCGAGAATGTCCCTGTCAACACACGAAGTGGAAGAGACGCATCAAAACAAAGATGCTTCGCCCTACATATCAGATACCGACTCCGAAGATGAGGTAATTCAAAGAGACAACACTTCTATCATTGCAGCAAGTGTTTTACTCCTTAACCGTTGATATTGAATAAAACGTTGAATCAACACGTCGATGAGAGCATTATTTGTTTGTATTCATTTGTACTTTTTCGAAAAAAATATTTTTTACAAAAGGTAATGTGACGTAAATACTTTGCTCCATGGTTTGATTGTCCAACTTTCAGGCATAAGGGGTAATGTTACCAGTAGACATTTTGATTAATTATGTTATTTAAATGTTTGCATCTCTCTCTCTCCCCCATAGCCCAAGCTTCCTCTCAACCAGTTCTATCCATACATCCGTTGTGGTCTGTGCTGTGGCTTCCTCATTGATGCCACCACCATCACAGAGTGCCTCCATACATGTGAGTCCACATCTTGGAACGCAAGTCCCAAAGTTAGAGGCCCTTATGATGTTTTTTTTTAAATTTTCAGTTGAATTTGATGACTCTATGATGTATATCAACAACAACATGAAATCTGATGCAATAGTCCATTTACCTTATTGAATGGAAATTGTACTGGTTTTGTGAATTTCTTAATTAGATTATTAAAGCATTGTATCACTTTCTCAATTTCTCACAGTTTGCAAAAGCTGCATCGTGAAGCATTTCTTCTATGGCAACAGGTGTCCTACCTGCAGCATTGTGGTCCACCAGACACAGCCTCTCTACAACATACGGTGATATTGATCCTGAGGGTTATCCTCAGGCTGTCTGGAGCACCTAATTTACAAATACTCCAGCCATATGTCTGTAGTACTCTAGAAACAACATTTTGAAGAACCAGATCCATTTCCATCAGCATCAACACTACCTTTTGTAGGCCAAACACTATTTTTCCAAACAGGCTGATAAGAAACCCTTTAATAAGATCATTGTTGTTTCCTCCAGAGTCCCCATAGGGGCCCTGGCTTGGGAAATGCGCCGATGACGTAGTTCCTGGTTCAGCCTAGTCATTAGCACAGCTTCCTCACCCAAATTATGAATACGCATAACTAGTGTAGCTATCGAAAAACACACAAGCAAAATATAGCCCCCTTCCAATTAATCCTAATCAGTTTGCAGTTTGTACACCAGAAGCTGATTTTTGTTTCAAGTCATATATCACATGTAATACTGTATATCTGCAGCAAAGTCTCAATTCTATGCCCTAATTTACGTTTCCTCTATTCCATTTACAGACCTGACAGGCAACTGCAGGATATTGTCTACAAAATGATTCCCTTTCTGGAGGAATGTAAGTAGTACAAATAATTAGTGTTACATTTATAACATGTCACAGCACCAAATGTTAGATTTCTTGGTGTTCTAAGCTGTTCGTTTAGATCTGCGTTGCGTATTTTCGTCGTAGTAGTAATTCTTGAAGTGGAAATAAAGACAGCATGACAGGTTTGATCAGAGGATCAAATAGATGGTTTATTACAGGATGTAATACAGCAAGGTATTACATCACACCTACACTAGTCTATAGTGTAGATGGGTGAGGCGCTCTTGGAGGAGATCCTGCTGCTTTTCTGTTGATCCCTCTTCTCACCGAAGTTGGGGTTGGGCAATCGTCTACAAGCTTCCATCGTCAAATAGCGCCCCCTAGCGATCGCCGATAGTCTATACTATGGGGGGGGGCAACCTTATAATAATTTTATAATAATTATTTATAATTTTTTTTTCTTTTTCTAATTTTTTCTTAAAAACGATGGTCTTCCCCCTGGACCAGCGTGAGCCTCCGCTGATTTAAGTTTCGATATGTCGGTGCCGGCGGCGCTGTCATGATGACACACGCTGATGACACACAGCTCGTAGCTGTGTTCGAAATCATTCCCTACCACGGATATAGTGCACTATATATGGTGCTCGCCATTTTGTGGTGTTGTTCGAATTCTCACAGGTTAATTTCATGCACTATATAGTGCACTTAAAATACCCCAAATTTGAGTGTACATATGATGTTCCCTACGTGTTACTCCCGTATACCACAATGCATGCGGTCGTGTTTTTCCGGAGGGGAAGAAGAAGCTGAATAACCGCGAAAACAAATACATTTAATGATGGAGTCTCCGGCTTTCGTTTAGAAATGTCAACAATTTATTTGGGATTTAACATAGAAAATGTAACATTCAAAATTAATAAGAAAAACCTTGTTCAAGGAAATGTAACATTCAACATCCTGCTTTCCTCGAGAGTGCCCGGTTTGTTTCCATGATTTGGGAGCATCTGTCTGCGTCATACAAATACCCGGCACATTTACTGACGCGAATGACGTTTAGAAGTGTTCAGCATAGAGTCCGAATTCTCGTTTGTTCGTTCCCTATGTAGTGCACTATATCATGAACACTATAGGGAATAGTGAGTGAATAGGGAACGATTTCGAACACAGCTCATGTACCACAGCTGTGACCCGGAAATGGTGCAGCGGGTTGTGATGTGTGATGTCATTTGCGAGCAGACCGGTAGGTTTCGAGCCCCTCCCCTCTCCTCTCGCAGCAGTGAGAAAATACGGCAGGTCAGCGCTACATAGTATGTTTTCCACCTATGGCAGTTAATTTCAATTACAATTTGCGGGGCTTTTTAAGTTGTAAAAATAGCTACCACAGCGCTGTTTTTCAAAAAATAAATAATATTATTTAAAAAAAATGATCGCCTTTTTATCGGCAACTTCAGACGATGGAATCCATCTATCGGCCATAGTCGATAGAATCGACTATCGGCCCATCCCTAGGGCAAGTATTATACTAAAGAAGACATGAATCACAAAATAACAGATGCGGTGTCTCCTTTGATAAGGTATATGGCCCTGGCTATGACCCAGAAGGCCAAACAAATGGAGGATTGTTTGAAATAACACCTTGTATCAGTTGGAAAGGCACTGGCCTGTCCCAACACTATGAATGTGAACACATAGAGACACTAGAATACACCAACATTCTACATTAGTTATACTAGTATTTAGTACTTCTTACAAGACCCTTTGTTTGATAAACTGTTGCATTGCAGAATAAATGTTAAACTTTATTATCATGTCTACCATGATTCTTTGCAGTAGAGCGAGATCAAATGTGTAACTTCTACAAACAGAGAGGCATGGAGGTGCCAAAACCAGGTAATACAAACTTTGCACTTTTATGACCTGACAAACCTTACTAAGTGTTTATGCAGACTAACTTTTACTTAGTCCATCCTGTTTCATGTCTTCTGTTTCTTTCCCTCTCCCTCCTCCTCTGTTTTTTATCCCCTCCTTCTCCTTCATTTTCTTCTTTCTCCTTCTTCCGTCTCCTTCTGCTCCTCCTCATCTTTATTTTCTTCTCTTCTTTCTCTTCCTCCTACTCCTCATCTTTATCTCCTCTTCTTGATCTTCCTCTACTCCTTTCTCCTCCACCTCATCTTCTTCAGTGGTGCTGTCCCCCCCGACTCCCACTGTTGCACGTAAGCCCAAGAAGGACACGTCCACCCACTCCGTGTTCACCATCCCCCCAGAGTTGGACGTGTCTCTGCTGCTGCAGTTTGTAGGGTGAGCCTCTGCTAGATTAGTGGGTCACAGCAGGGGACAAGTTGACTGTGGGATTTGAAATTTTCCTACATATATATACTAGGGCTGTAACGATACGCGTATCGAAACCGCGACACTCAAAGCCACGAACCTGTCTCGCGGTGTGAGTAGGCAGAAGCGCGATACGCCCTTTCTAACTCCGGTCAAATTGTCTAAATAATAGTCTGCTGACACCGCCCCCTCTTATCGATGCCGTAAGTATGCGACGAGATGCCCTCTCTGTGATGACAGCTCTCCGTGGCTACGGAGGATTGCATTTCTCCACAGCCGCATCTGCGATATGGGCGACATTTATCCAGAGTGTGCCAAGCGTAAAAAAAATTGCCTGTGTGATCCCTTTCTCTATTGTTTTGTGTGATTTGACCGGCAGTTTGTCTGCTTATAGGTCGGAATGAAGCGGCCACCGATTATTGACAGGTTGGATACTTTATTCTACCGGACTCGTTCGCTTCTTCACTAGACACACACGCTACCGCTCGCTCTCCTCGCTTGTCCACTCACTCGCTGACGTCACTCACGCACACACATACGTACACTGCCTTTCTCGCGCACACACATACGCTAATCGTAACACATGCCTCGTTATTGCGACGTTCATGACGTTTTTTTCCATCTATTGAAAGTTAGGCTATTAAACATGTTGCACTCTATATGGCCTGATTATGTCATTATTTAAGCTATAGCCTAATAAGAAGCGCTAATAAGATATTTGACTAAACCAACCAAACTAGTTGAGGGTTTTTGCCTACCTGCAAGCATCCTCCAACTGCAATCTTTGGTTATTTATTTATTAATTTAGCTATACTTTAATAGTATTCTTTCTTTTCAAATCTGTTCAGTGTTCCAAATGATTTGTTATTAAATGTTACATTAAGTTAATTGTTAGATAAGTGTTGTTTAAATAAAATGCTTTTTCAATTTTTAAAAATCGTGGGATGTATCGAACCGTGGGTCAAAAATCGTGATACAAACCGAATCGTGAGTTGGTGTATCGTTACAGCCCTAATATATACGGTATATACAATTTATTTTGAAGAATGTTTGCATATTTTACTGCACAAAACAATGTATTTGGCTTGTCATTCCATTTGTTGCCAGATAGTGTCTCTCTTGTGTTGCTGCTCCATGCAAAAAAGCAACTAGACTTAACTTTAGCTATAACGTGGCCATTGCCCTATATGACTGACTGTGTTATTACCGAGATCGAGATGTAACGAGAATCTAATTATTTCATTGTTTTGCCTAAAAAGAACATGCATAGTTATTTTTGTAGGTTATGCTGAAACAGCCACTTTCACACATCACAATTTTATTATAGGAAACACAACATTACTACATGAAATAAGCATTGACACATTGATTCATGAAATAAACATAAAAATATAGATAATTAAAAAGTACAACTGACTTAAATTGGGGTCAAGACAAGCACTGCATTATATTGGAGGTGTGCTATCAATGCGTATTATTGTGAAGGTAAAGTGTAATACCAAACATTTTATTTTGTTTTTTCCCCCAGTGCTGAGGATGGTATCAAAAACTACAAGGTAATAATTAATTTAAGGTCTTGTATTTATGTGGAACAATTAAACCTGATCCTATCTCAGTCAAAACAAAGTGGTAAGACAGAGATACCAGAGTTAACCTGATGATGACAAAGTATACCGCTACAATGAAATGCGACCGAATTAGTAGGAATCAAAGCAGGTTGATAATTTCTGATAACTTCATAATTAGTTATCAGTTGAACTGCAAAAGGGTCCAGAGGCAAAAAAATATATTAATTTTTTTTGAGCGATCCCATTGGTCAAAAAAAACCTATTTATTTAGCTTCTTATTCCCTTATCCTTATTTCGAAAATTGAAAATGCTGTCTTGATATCAGACTAAAGCTTAACTCAACCGAATCATAACGTTTAAATCGATGCATCAACCGATTCTGTCATTTTAAATCGATTCAGGGGCCCACGTATCAATGTAGTCGCATCTGTGTTAATCCAACCGGTTACCGTTTTGTATCGGTGAACCGTTACACCCCTAATAAATATAAGATCGTGTAAAATAAAATTTCTAATGTTTTCTTTTCAAGTCTTGTAGAATAAGGTAACCTTAACGCTTATGGCTGAAGGTTTCGCCAAAGAGAACGTAACTTAAATCTGTGAATTTGCCACTTTCAGAGGTGAAAGTATAAGTCCCAAATAACTGACTTGGCATTGTCTCGTCCCCCAGCCGCTGGAGAGGCGCTACGTTCGGGTGTCTGGAGAAGCCACGGTGCGCCACGTGGAGCTCTTCATCAGGAGGAAGATGGAGCTCAGCCCCACCTGCCAGGTCAGTGTTTTACAGGTCTCTTAAGACAATGTGTGTGTGTGTGTGTGTGTGTGTGTGTGTGTGTTTGTGAAGAGTCGTACGCCTGACAATGGAATATGAATAGACTTATTAGGGAACAATTATAAAAAAAGAAATTACAGTATGTCAGAGTTTTATATTTGGCACGATGCTTAATGACAAAATTATCTGTCCTATTTAATCATTTAGCCGATCTCAAGCAGCCAAGCTTTGGATACTAGATAGTTTCTAAAAATAGTAGTATCCCTGGCAGTGCACAAATCTAGGTAATGCGGAGCAACATTACTCTGATATAGATGGAGATGTTAATACATTTAATGCATTTATTACAAGGTCTGAGATTGCATTATTGATTGGCACAGCAATCAGCTTCTATTTTCGATGATGGTATATTTTAGTGTTATAATATAGGTCTACCGTTCAGCTCTGCTGAGGATTCCAAGCCGGGCTGGGCCTCCGGGTATTAGGGGCTGCAGGTTTACATGGATCAGATTAAGAGCTCAGGGTCAGGACCAAACATAGAGCAGAACAGGAAGTGGGCAAAGGACAGGAAGAGGACAGGAGCATGATCAGCTGGCATTCAGACTCTTAATGCTATTAGAAGTCTTTGGTTTTTCTCAGTTCCCGCTTGGGAACCGGGAACCGCTGGGATTATCTATTTATTTTTATTTTCAGTAATTGTCCCCAATGCTAATTGCCAACTCTTAAATCTGTCCTTGATTCAAAATACATGCTCACGGTATATCTTACTGTTTTGTTGACCCTCAGCAAATTATTTAAATATACCTATATTTTAAAAGGTTCTCCAGGTCTTGCATATACAGCTGCCTTATGATTCGTCGCCCAAAGTAAGTGTAGTGTGTGAGGTTGTGGTGTGAGATGTGCTTGTGCTCCCCCAGGTGGACATGGTGTGTGGAGATCATCTCCTGGACCACGACCAGTCCCTCAAACAAATCCAGAACACCATGGGAGAGGAGGCTGTCCAGGTATGTACACTGGGTTTCTCAATCACACTGTCTCACAAGTTGGTCCACAAGCCGTAGAGACAAAGGAGAAGACTTAAAAATAACATCAATATAGACACTCTGATAACTATCTGTGTCCCAGAACGGTGTGTAGGAAGTGTTAAAACTATTTTTAAATCAATGCTCTCCCCCCTGTAGGATGGCCTCTTGGTGCTCCACTTTGGCCTCGTTCTACCAAACGAGTCCTGAGCACGAGACCCTCCTACGGACATACACTCAGTGGGTGTGTCTGCTCATCTCAGGCTCCCGGCACCGCCACCTACTGGGCAGACTGGGTCCTGCTGGGACTAGTGATGTAGTGTTTTTTTGGGGGGACAAATGTATTGGAGACATTTGGGAGAGAGGTAGGAAACCTGCCCTCCAAATAAGTAACGTCGGAGGGAGAAACGGACAAACCGACATAAATGCCTTCCTAGGAGAGGTTGTCGTAGGAGCGCACCACTACTCAGGAAGTTCTTGCACCCAAACACCATCCCTGTTCCCAAGGGATCGACCGTCTGGACCATCACCCCGTGCCTGTTGATTGCCATGGAAATGGCTTTATTTCCTCCACCAATGGTCATGCTGATGAGGTCGTATGTTGGGACAAAGCACAGCGACTTCGTAATAATTGTATGCGTTTGTTTTGCGTTTACGTTGTGGGATGGAGAATTGATTATTTAAAATAAAATAAAAAAAAGGGCTCCAAATGCAATTACCTCTTACTAGCGTTACCAAATTTATTTTTAATTTATTAGGATTGAACTTACTTGTACATTATCTTCTGAATCAATTGCTTCCACGTTGAGTGACGCACGTCATCTCCCAGCTTCTCACTTCCGTACAAGCTTTTTTTTGTTACTGTTTTGAGACCTGTAGGGAACTGTTTTTCAAAGTACTTATTTGCGTGTTTAATAAATATTTGTGTGAAACTGAGGTCCTTTTTAATTCATTGTTTATTCACGGCATTTAACAGTCGTAAAGGATCAACTCTTAATCATTACATTTATTAATCAATCACATTAATCCTGGTATATTTTATAAACAGGTATTTGAGGCGGCCTCGTCACAAGACAAGGCTTTTCTTGTTTCTATTTGTGATATCAATGAACATGTTTACAAACACAGGAATAACCATAAATGAACTATTCTATATTCCGGTATCAACAGATTAATATGTATAAGTACATAATTAAGTAAGTTACATAAGTACTTTATTTTCAGTAAGTAGATTTAGTGATTGTCTCGATTGAGAAGGAGGTGGACAAATTCTCCCACCGCCCATTCTCCCACTAGACAAGCATATAGGCCTACTCGTCTAGTATATGCTCTACTAGACGAGTAGAGCCTAGCTTATTGATAATAAACAGCATAGTTAAATAAACCTGAACATTCCTGCCAAACATTTAAAATATCTAGTATAACTGTTAAAGATGCAACCGGAACCGAATAGATCAGACCCAAAGTCGAGTCACCCTAAGTATTCTCTTTGGGTTTGTTTAGCTGTTGGAGTTGACGTCTGCGTCATCATCGTTCTTCATCTCCCCGGGTTCTTTGGCAGTGTTCCCCTCTGGGGAGGCTTGTTTCTCTCTGCGACTGCTCCCGGTGGAGCTCAGAGAGGAGCGGGGCAGGGGGAAGCCGTAGCCGCCACCCACGGTACTGTGGTTGGACACGCCGAACGAGACGCCCGAACTGAAGTGGCTCTCCTCCCCTTCCAGCAGTTTTCTTTTGGACCAAGAGGGAAAAGATTAATATTCAGGAGATGTTATGACTTACTCTGACAGGAATAAAGACGACAGTGGGTGTGGTGGAAAGGTTGACCTCTCTATTCTTTACATTTTCCGTCTTCGTTAATTGTACAGTCAATTTGTTCGGTCATGTTTTAGAACTGTAGCACCATGGCTCTAGTGTTGTCTAGTGGCTGCCAACCGGTTTTGGCCTGTGGCCTCATTTTTATTAGAAAATGTATTGCTATCACAACTTGCATCTGCTTCAAACACATCTTTTTTTTTTATTCTTTACTCTTAACATCAAACCACAATACGTTTTTAGTTTGCTTTGGGATACAAGTCATGTATATACCTTTAGGTATCAAGAATGCATCAAACAGGTAACTTATTATTTACTTATTAAAGACCACAAAGTTGAGGACACATTCTGTTCTATATGTTCGTCAGCCATTTAGTATTCATCTCGATAAAAGGATTGTAACGATGGGGGCTGCCAAGCTGCTAATTGGTTGGTCTGCTAGCTGGTACCTGTATGCTGCGATCTCCATGTCCAGTGCCATCTTGATGTTGAGCAGCTCCTGGTATTCCCTCATGTGCTGCGCTGTCTCACTCTTCATGTTGCGCAGTTCACTGTCCAAGTGGCCAATAGTGTCCTGGAACATGCAGAAAGAGAGGCTGAGTGGGTGAACGCCAACCCTCATCTCAAGGCTAACACTTTTCTGTAATATAATATAATATACAAACATACAATTGTGTTATTCAAGTAGGCTACTTTTTCCACTTTGTTTACATATTTTCTGATTGATATTGCATTCAACTTTTACATTATCACTTTTCTTTTTCTATTCAAATGTTGTCATCTTTTGTAATCTTATTTTAGGAAAAGATAGAGCGAGTGGGTGAATGAAAGTGAGAAAATTGCCCTATTATACCACTAGCTGTGAGAAAAACTAATGAGACGAATGACTGATAGATCACTCAATCAGGCCCTTCGAACAAGTACACTTTAACCTTTGACTCAACACCTTCCATTAAGAAGGATTAACGTGCCATCTTTAAGGCCACCACCTTCTGATCCAATAAGGGTCCAGGGTGGCGGTTGAGGTGGTTGTTGAACCGAGATAAATGAATTAAAGGTGAATCGTTTGGACACCGTTTGGGTTAGTAGTTGATATAGTAGCCTACGTTTTCTGCGTTATTGTGTATTAGAATGGACGTTAAAGCGATGTGCAATCGATCTCCAGTAAAAGTCAAACCTGAAATCCTAATCTATTCAAACGTTCCACAAAATAAAAGCAATAATCAATGTTATCATTGTTCCTGGTGTCTGCTCTTGCCTGCATGGCGGCAATCTCCGCACTGTGTGTGTCCTCCGCCTCCCTCATCTGTCTCTCCAGAGACTCGTTGGCCCCTCGCAGCGTCTCAAGCTCCAGGGTCTTGGACTGCAGCTGCCTCCGGAACTCGTTGATCTCCTCCTTGCTGGCGCGCATCGCCTCGTTGCCCCGGATCGCCTGTTCGTTCAGGTTGGCGAACTTGGACTTGTACCACTCCTCGGAGGACTGGAGGTTCTTTGACGCCACGGCCTCGTACTGGTTCCGTATCTCCTTCAGAGCCAACGTGAGGTCGGGCTTGGGCATCGCCACGTCCACGGACGCCCCCTGCGCCGCGGCGTGCATCATCGCGCTCAGCTCGTGCATCTCCTCGCCGTGCACCTTCCTCAGGAAGGAAATCTCCTCCGACATCGAGTCCACTTTGCGCTCGAGGTCCAGGCGTGCGAGGGTCGCGTCGTCGACGTCTTTCCGATACGACTTGAGGGTCTGCTCGACCTCCTTTCGCGCCCTGACCTCGTCTTCATATTTGGCGAGGAGCTTTTGGTGCTCTTCCTCCAAGTTATCCCGCTCGATGAGCACTTGGTTCTTCTCGGCGTTAAGCTCCTCCACCTGGGCGCGCAGGTTGCGCAGCTCCTCCTGGTAAAGCTCGGCGACGCGCGACGGTTCTTGTTGTTTGCGTCGCAGCGTGACCAGCTCGCTCTCCAGGGCACTATTCTGCTGCTCCAGGTGCCGGACCTTGTCGATAAAAGTGGCAAAACGGTCGTTCAGCCCCTGCAGCTGCTCCTTCTCGCTGGTCCGAACCAGTTTGAACTCGCTGTTGACCGCGGAGACCTGGGTTGAATCCACAAAGTCCCCGGCACCCGGGGTCCTCCTATAGTAACCGAAGGATGACGCGGACGCGGTGTTGCGAGACGACGACCCCTGCAGAGATCTCAGGGATCTGGTGTCAGCTGAGCCGCGAGACACACTTCCAGCGCTTCTCCCGCGCGAGGAGGAGGAGGTGGATGTGTTCGAAAAACGCGGGGAATCCCCGAAAATCTTTCGATAGGATGAAGAAGAATAGTGTTGGTCTCCATAGTTCGTCATTGCGGCGAGACGACAACGTAGAGGGGGAAGGCAACAGACTGATTTACTTAAGAGCTTTAGTGGAGCTTATAAAGGACTGCGGTCACGCAATCTACACTTCGGAGTAGCGCGCCCTCGCCGTCTAAACTTAAAGGATCGATTGCGCATCTAGGTTGCCTTTTACGGTAAAACACTTAATTGCGCCGACAGGGTGCAATGAAGTTCACCTCATTAAGTGAGAAACAGAATGGCCACGAAAGTGGTTCAAAAGGGAATTTAACATTTAAAAAAATTACCTAAATTTTTCTCTGCTTTTGATTCCCCATCGTGTGAATTCTGTATCAGCATTCACTCTAAATATTCAAATCTTTATTATTATTCTTCCGCCCCTATGTTTGGTATTCTACTCCTGCATACTTTCAGCTACAGAAACCATTCAACTATCAAAATGTGCACCGCTTTAACGACATAATTGCATCATTTATACTTTTTTCCATTTTTCCGTTTAATTTCATACCGGCTTCGTATATTTTTTGGCACATCATAAGCTCCTCTAAGATGTTTGGGAGACCTGTGGCTTAATTATGATCTGCCATAATAAATAAAGGGCGCCATGTAATTCTGGCTGAGTTATGGGTTAACCAGCCGACAGGGTGATGAGCGGGACTGCATCTCATGACTTTGGGTGCGCTTATGGCTTATGTCCGGTTAACCAGCCGACAAGGTGATGAGCGGGACTGCATTTCATGACTTACGGGTGCGCTTTGGCATCTATCCGGCTAGCCATAAGGCTGCGCAAAGACCGAGAATTTTGAAGATTCATGCCCAGAGAAGAGCTCTCCAACAACAGTTTGCCGGCGTGATAAATTAAGGTAAGTTGCATAGCCTACATTTATTCTCTTTCTAAAAAAAGGTATTGTTATTACTCACATTAAGTTACTCATAGTCGTTGTATCGGTTTGAAACGCCCTAGTCATGCGCTCCACAACGTTACATTTAATAGCTTATCCTACGTTAAGCATTTGCTAAAGGACTAAATGTATATGGTTGGATATAGAGCAGGCAATTGCAGCGAGCCGATCATTATTTCCTTTCAAGCTAGAATATATTCTAGCCTATTTCTTGTGGATAATACGCCTTGCATTTAACGTGTATAAAGGTATTATAGATAAGGCTATGGTAAATCCTGAATCTATCCGCGCTACCTTTGAGCGCGGATAGATTCAGGGGGGGGTCCGGAGCGATTGTTGACGGGGGGGGGGGGGGGGGGGGGGGGGGGGGGAAGCGATTGTTGTGTTTTTTTGTTTTTTTTTGGTCATGGGCCCCCCCTCTGCCTTGGGCTCCCCCACAACTGTCCCCTTTGTCCCCGCAGTCCGACGGCCCTGCACACACACACACACACACACACACACAAGCACACACACACACACACACACACACACACACACACACACACACACACACACACACACACACACACACACACACACACACACACACACACACACACACACACACACAATATGTTCAGTTATTTTTGAATTGCTTTGGCAAGCAAGGCAGTAGGGTTAAACTGGTTAACAGTTTGATTTTTCTTCTCATGCAGAAGACCAGCTACTATGTATTCCGTTGTCTGCTTTGACAATTCCGAGGAGGTGGAGGTTGTGCCCACGCAATGGTACAATAGTGGGGCATGCAGGTGGCCCCCCCACAAGGCTGAGGGAGTCAATCGGGCCATAAGGCAGCTGGAAGAGCCCCTGTGCAAAGCCAGTCTCTTTATGAACTCATATATTTGTCTTTTGTTTTGTCTGTCTCTAATAAAGGCCAAGTAGACACGTCCGACTGGACTTTGAAAGTCAAGACCCCAGTCCTCCAAACAAACAGGCCTTCCAAAATCTCCCTAAGACCCCTGCTGCCTCTGGACCGTCCAACATCAGCCGCTGTAATTAAAGTCTTTAGTTTTAAATAAAATGTAATTTAAAAGTTGCTTTTTTTAGTGGAGATAATAGATGAAAAAATATCTAATCTGTTGTTGACTAATAAACTAGGCAATCATAATTGAAAATTAAGTTGAAATTTGAAATAATAATAATTCATAGGTGTTTAAAATATATATTTTTACGCCCACCTCCAGCACTTAATGACCCTGGGGTCAACCCTTCGCCAAGCAATTGGCACGAGTTATGGTGGAGGTGACATGGCAGAGTCAGGGACAGAGGTGGAGATAGTAGGGACACCTTATCAGGGCCAGTCTGTCAGTCCAGGGTCAGGGAGTCAGCAGGGGCATCATGCTATCAGAGGCTGTGATCATATGTGTGGAAGTAAGAATTAATGTGTTACACTCCTCCAGCCGTCACTTGATATGAGTGATATTTTCACTCTATATATATATATGGGTATATATCCTTGGAATATAATAGATAAATAGATAGATGGATAGGTAGCTGGGCAAATTAATAGATTAATAAATAAATAAATAAAAATGAATGTACAGACAAAAATGCATGCGTTGAAGATTTAAAACTGCCTTTTTATAAGCCTACTTAATGTTGCTTTTTTTATTTTGCAGCTCTTCTGCGTGACCTGTTGGTTAACCAACAAATCCTGATGGACCAGCAAAAGACCATGATACGCATGATCCAAGACCTCCACAGATCTATCCAGGGAGGTCAGAAGATGTCCACCACCTCCAGCCATACTGCCTATTTTCCGCTAGGGGATAAACTGGCTCTGGAGGCCCTGGAGGGCGACCTGGCAAGCCAGCGGGACCTTCGTCAGGAATTGGTGAGCTGCTTTTGATTTTCTTTGTTTCCCATACATAGCGCAGCGCCACAGAATCAACACTGAGCGCTAAATTTATTCTGCTTTTTTTTTTCTTTTCTTTTTTTTATGTTTAGTATAGGCTACCATGCTGAAACACACCTGGCCAAAATTATTGTTAATTCAAAATTATTGTTAACTAAAACGATGTGATTAATATGAAAAACGGCCGTCAGAACCCCGTTTCTGGGAGACAACACACAGCCCACACAGCCACAGAGCATGCACCTATCTCCCGTGATAAGTTATTTTGGCAATGCTTACAGTTGGAACTTTGCGGGAAGAAGATTGTAGCATGCATTGCAGTATTTCTGTTTAAATCCAGTTATATTTGTTAAAATCACAGACACAAACTTTCTTTGTGTGCGTCTTCAATTTCAGATGCAGTGAGGCGCAATCCATCCTGTTCAACAGCAAACGGATGTGCAAATTTGCGGATGCCATTAAACAATGGTTTTACTGGGCTGGGGATAGGGAGGGAGGAAGGAAAAAACGCCAGCCGGCTCCAAACCAGGAGCAAACTGATTAAATCGAATAAAAGATACTACTTTAAAATATTTTGTTCAATTATTTGTGCATTATACTCATAGAAAATAAATTAACAATGTAACTTATGAGGTTTGGGTCAGTTATGGGATCACTTTGGGTCAGTTATGGGATCACTTTGGGTCAGTTATGGGATAAATTTGGGTCAGTTATGGGATCATTTTGGGTCGGTTATTGGGATCACTTTGGGTCAGTTATGGCTTCTTTTTGGCAATGGTCTGGGGATTTTGGCCACTCTTTGGGATACTTCTGGCTACATTTTGGTATTCCAAAATTGGTTTTGGCTGGGTTTTGGCCTTTTGGCACAAATCTGGCCGTACATCATTCCAAAGCATTGCCAAAATGGCATGCCAGTTTTGGGCCATAAGATTTTTGCTAGAGGCTAGGTGCTTGCTAGGTGTAGGCCTATTCATTTCAAAAATAACTGTTGCTCAGCAAAGATGGGAAATACTATCAAATGTATTATTTATACCAGCATGAATTTTACCGTACATGCAGGCCTATAAACACACCTTGCCCACTGCATCCGTCCGTTGAAGGATCTCATTGACTTTGCATTGGGCGATCCTCAAATGGATTCTGGGTCCGTCCGCTCCATCGGCTCCATCTCTTGCGTTCAGAAGTTGAGAAAATTTCAACTTTTCGGGCTGTAACGGATCCGTCAGCCAATCAGATCGTGGCTCCGTCGGGAAATACCACTCCCCCATCCGTCAGACACGCCTTCCGTCGTCCATTGCGTCTGCCGTGTATTCCCGCCGATGTGGCAATGCTGTATGGTTATGCTATTGAGAGCCTAAATAAATGGACTACAAGTTAATTACGAACGATTATTTAAGTTTAACATTTTGTTCAGCAAATTTGACAACTGACTGAATTTCAGGTAGTACTTTTTTCTAAGTGGCGCCATGTCATTTGAACGTTCGCGCTACAATCTTATTATTGTAGCCCCGTAGAGTATAGACTTTAATCTGGTTGCATTATTAGGCTATTCTAATAACTAATTTTGGCAGCTGGTGTATGTGCTGAACTTAATATATGACGACCAATAAAAAACGACAGTGTTACCCCTTATATTTTCTTTGACAAAGACAACAGTGTTACCCTTTATGTTTTTTTTCATGACGACCAGTAAAAAACAACAGTGTTACCCCTTATGTTTTGTTCATGACGACTAATTAAAAACAACAGTGTTACCCCTTATGTTTTTTTTCATGACGACCATTAAAAAACGACCATGTTACCCCTTATGGTTTTTTTCATGACGACCAAAGAAAAACAAGAGTGTTACCCCTTATGTTTTTTATAAATATCTACAGTGTTTCCCCTTATGTTTATTTCATGATGGCCGAACCTGAGATGTTTAGAGTGTTAACCTCCAAACTTATCAATGCACCATATCGACACCGAATAAAGTCATCACAATGGTTATACTTGACTTTATAATTCGCATGAAATAGAAATAAGAGTGTTCCAAAAGAGGACATCAACCAGACTTGAACCCCGGTCTCCAGGGGGTTAGGCAGAGAGCACTCCACTGCACCACTGAGGCGATGGCAACACAGAATAATCAATCATCAATAAAGAGGATATACATGACATTAAAATGTATGTGTGTATTTCTATTATTTCCCTTATGTTTTTTTTTTCCTGACGACCAATAAAAAACGACAGTGTTACCCCTTATATTTTCTTTGACGAAGACAACAGTGTTACCCTTTATGTTTTTTTTCATGACGACCAGTAAAAAACAACAGTGTTACCCCTTCTGTTTTTTTTCATGACGACCAATAAAAAACAACCGTTTTTTTATTGTTTTTTTATTTTTTCTTCTTTTTTTTTTCATGACGACCAATAAAAAACAACAGTGTTACCCCTTATGTTTTTTTTCATGACGACCAATTAAAAACAACACTGCTACCCCTTATGGTTTTTTTCATGACGACCAAAGAAAAACAACAGTGTTACCCCTTATGTTTTTTTTTATGATGACCAAAGAAAAACGACAGTGTCACCCCTCATGTTTCATTTGATAAAAACGACAGTGTTACTCCCTATGTTTTAATGGATAAATATCGACAGTGTTACCCCTTATGTTTTTTTCATGACGACCGATAAAAAACGACAGTGTTACCCCTTATGTTTCATTTGATAAAAACGACAGTTACCCCTCATGTTTTATTTGATAAATATCGACAGTGTTACCCCTTATGTTTATTTTCATGACGGCCGATAAAAACAACAGTGTTACCCCTTATGTTTTTTTTCATGACGACCAATAAAAAACAACACTGTGTTACCCCGTAAGTTTTTTTTCATGACGACCAATAAAAAACAACAGTGTTACCCTTTATGTTTTTTTTCATGACGACCAAAGAAAAACGACAGTGTCACCCCTCATGTTTCATTTGATAAAAACGACAGTGTTACTCCCTATGTTTTAATGGATAAATATCGACAGTGTTACCCCTTATGTTTTTTTCATGACGACCGATAAAAAACGACAGTGTTACCCCTTATGTTTCATTTGATAAAAACGACAGTGTTACCCCTCATGTTTTATTTGATAAATATCGACAGTGTTACCCCTTATGTTTATTTTCATGACGGCCGATAAAAACAACGGTGTTACCCCTTATGGTTTTTTTCATGACGACCAATAAAAAACAACAGTGTTACCCCTTCTGTTTTTTTTCATGACGACCAATAAAAAACAACAGTGTTACCCCTTATGTTTTTTTTCATGACGACCACTTAAAAACAACAGTGTTACCCCTTATGTTTTTTTTCATGACGACCAAAGAAAAACGACAGTGTCACCCCTCATGTTTCATTTGATAAAAACGACAGTGTTACTCCCTATGTTTTAATGGATAAATATCGACAGTGTTTCCCCTTATGTTTTTTTCATGACGACCGATAAAAAACGACAGTGTTACCCCTTATGTTTCATTTGATAAAAACGACAGTGTTACCCCTCATGTTTTATTTGATAAATATCGACAGTGTTACCCCTTATGTTTATTTTCATGACGGCCGATAAAAACAACGGTGTTACCCCTTATGGTTTTTTTCATGACGACCAATAAAAAATAACAGTGTTACCCCTTCTGTTTTTTTTCATGACGACCAATAAAAAACAACAGTGTTACCCCTTATGTTTTTTTTCATGACGACCACTTAAAAACAACAGTGTTACCCCTTATGTTTTTTTTCATGACGACCAATAAAAAACAACAGTAGTCCTTTTTCCATCAGATTTTCAAGCGAATTAACTCTTAAAGCGAATTAATTTGTAGCGACATAAGAAGCGCCTAAACGGTTTTCCATCGACAGAATGATTATAGCGAATTAAAATTGTGTCACAATGCCCCGTGTTGAAGCGCATTTTTCTGACCCGCTAGATGATTTTCCATCAACAATGCGCATGCGCGACATTCTATATCGCTTCAGCCGTTTTCCATTACTTTTATGTCGCTAGAACTTTCCCAAAACCACCTCTGCAGAGCGAATTAACTTAGTGCGACAAAATCGGCGTTAGAGCGATATAACCCTTTTTCCATCACATATGTCGCACTAACTTTTGATGCGCATCATTTTAAAGCGCATTATCTTTTTGATGGAAAAAGGACTAGTGTTACCCCTTATGATTTTTTCATGACGACCAATAAAAAACAACAGTGTTACCCCTTATGTTTTTTTTCATGACGACCAATAAATAAACAACAGTGTTACCCCTTCTGTTTTTTTTCATGACGACCAATAAAAAACAACAGTGTTACCCCTTATGTTTTATTTGACAAAGACAACAATGTTACCCCTTATATTTTATTTGACAAAGACAACAGTGTTACCCTTTATGTTTTTTTTCATGACGACCAATAAAAAACAACAGTGTTACCCCTTATGTTTTGTTTCATGACGACCAATAAAAAACAACAGTGTTACCACTTATGTTTTTTTTCATGACGACCAAAGAAAAACGACAGTGTCACCCCTCATGTTTCATTTGATAAAAACGACAGTGTTACTCCCTATGTTTTAATGGATAAATATCGACAGTGTTACCCCTTATGTTTTTTTCATGATGACCGATAAAAAACGACAGTGTTACCCCTTATGTTTTATTTGACAAAGACAACAATGTTACCCCTTATATTTTATTTGACAAAGACAACAGTGTTACCCTTTATGTTTTTTTTCATGACGACCAATAAAAAACAACAGTGTTACCCTTTATGTTTTGTTTCATGACGACCAATAAAAAACAACAGTGTTACCCCTTATGTTTTTTTTCATGACGACCAAAGAAAAACGACAGTGTCACCCCTTATGTTTCATTTGATAAAAACGACAGTGTTACCCCTCATGTTTTATTTGATAAATATCGACAGTGTTACCCCTTATGTTTATTTTCATGACGGCCGATAAAAACAACAGTGTTACCCCTTATGGTTTTTTTCATGACGACCAATAAAAAACAACAGTGTTACCCCTTATGTTTTTTTTCATGACGACCACTTAAAAACAACAGTGTTACCCCTTATGTTTTTTTTCATGACGACCAATAAAAAACAACAGTAGTCCTTTTTCCATCAGATTTTCAAGCGAATTAACTCTTAAAGCGAATTAATTTGTAGCGACATAAGAAGCACCTAAACGGTTTTCCATCGCGAGAATGATTATAGCGAATTAAAATTGTGTCACAATGCCCCGTGTTGAAGCGCATTTTTCTGACCCGCTAGATGAATTTCCATCAACAATGCGCATGCGCGACATTCTATATCGCTTCAGCCGTTTTCCATTACTTTTATGTCGCTAGAACTTTCCCAAAACCACCTCTGTAGAGCGAATTAACTTAGTGCGACAAAATCGGCGTTAGAGCGATATAACCCTTTTTCCATCACATATGTCGCACTAACTTTTGATGCGCATCATTTTAAAGCGCATTATCTTTTTGATGGAAAAAGGATTAGTGTTAACTCTTATGTTTTTTTTAGAGCTGTCAAGCAATTAAAATATTTAATCGTGATTAATCGCATTAATGTCATAGTTAACTCTAATTAATCGCGATTAATCACAAATTATTTTTCTATGCTAAATATCCCTTGATTTTTTTGTCCCATAATTCTTCTCATTTTAATTCTCTTATCAACATGGTGAAGTGCATCGGCTTGCCTTGTGCAAATGATTTTTTATTGATAACAACATTGGCATATACACTGATCAAAACAGGACGATACAAAAAAAGAGCCTATAGTGCAATTAAACGAATGCTTTGAACAAATGTCATTTGAACAAAGCAGTCAGGCTACTGCTTCTTTGTTTTGAGCCAAAGAATTTTTTTTTTTTTTTTTTTTTTTTTTTTTATAAAATAATTGCGTTAATCGCGCGATAAAAAAATTAACGCCGTTAAATTTGGTTTGCGTTAATGTCGTTAATAACGCGTTTAACTGACAGCTCTCATGACGACCAATAAAAAACAACAGTGTTACCTCTTATGTTTTTTTTCATGACGACCAATAAAAAACAACAGTGTTACCCCTTATGTTTTTTTTCATGACGACCAATAAATAAACAACAGTGTTCCCCCTTTTTTTTTTTCATGACGACCAATAAAAAACAACAGTGCTACCCCTTATGTTTTATTTGACAAAGACAACAATGTTACCCCTTATATTTTATTTGACAAAGACAACAGTGTTACCCTTTATGTTTTTTTTCATGACGACCAATAAAAAACAACAGTGTTACCCCTTATGTTTTCTTTTTCATGACGACCAATAAATAAACAACAGTGTTACCCCTTCAGTTTTTTTTCATGACGACCAATAAAAAACAACAGTGTTACCCCTTATGTATTTTTTCATGACGACCAATTAAAAACAACAGTGTTACCCCTTATGTTATTTTTCATGACGACCAATAAAAAACAACAGTGTTACCCCCTATGTTTTTTTTCATGACGACCAATAAAAAACAACAGTGTTACCCCTTCTGTTTTTTTTCATGACGACCAATGAAAAACAACAGTGTTACCCCTTATGTTTTTTTTCATGTCGACCAATAAAAAACAACAGTGTTACCCCTTATGTTTTTTTACATGACGACCAATAAAAAACAACAGTGTTACCCCTTCTGTTTTTTTTCATGACGACCAATAATAAACAACAGTTTTACCACTCATGGTTTTTTTCATGACGACCAAAGAAAAACGACAGTGTCACCCCTCATGTTTCATTTGATAAAAACGACAGTGTTACCCCCTATGTTTTAATAGATGAATATCGACAGTGTTACCCCTTATGTTTTTTTTCATGACGACCAATAAAAAACGACAGTGTTACCCCTTATGGTTTTTTTCATGACGACCAAAGAAAAACAACAGTGTTACCCCTTATGTTTTTTTTTATGATGACCAAAGAAAAACGACAGTGTCACCACTCATGTTTCATTTGATAAAAACGACAGTGTTACTCCCTATGTTTTAATGGATAAATATCGACAGTGTTACCCCTTATGTTTTTTTCATGACGACCGATGAAAAACGACAGTGTTACCCCTTATGTTTCATTTGATAAAAACGACAGTGTTACCCCTCATGTTTCATTTGATAAAAACGACAGTGTTACCCTTTGTGTTTTTTTTCATGACGACCAAGGAAAAACAATAGTGTTACCCCCTATGTTTTATTTGATAAATATCGACAGTGTTTCCCCTTATGTTTATTTCATGATGGCCGAACCTGAGATGTTTAGAGTGTTAACCTCCAAACTTATCAATGCACCATATCGACACCGAATGAAGTCATCACAATGGTTATACTTGACTTTATAATTCGCATGAAATAGAAATAAGAGTGTTCCAAAAGAGGACATCAACGAGACTTGAACCCCGGTCTCGAGGGGGTTAGGCAGAGAGCACTCCACTGCACCACTGAGGCGATGGCAATACAGAATAATCAATCATCAATAAAGAGGATATACATGACATTAAAATGTATGTGTGTATTTCTATTATTTCCCTTATGTTTTTTTTCATGACGACCAATAAAAAACGACAGTGTTACCCCTTATATTTTCTTTGACAAAGACAACAGTCTTACCCTTTATGTTTTTTTTCATGACGACCAGTAAAAAACAACAGTGTTACCCCTTATGTTTTTTTTCATGACGACCAATTAAAAACAACAGTGTTACCCCTTATGTTTTTTTTCATGACGACCAAAGAAAATCAACAGTGTTACCCCCTATGTTTTTTTTTATGACGACCAAAGAAAAACGACAGTGTCACCCCTCATGTTTCATTTGATAAAAAACGACAGTGTTACTCCCTATGATTTAATGGATAAATATCAACAATGTTACCCCTTATGTTTTTTTCATGACGACCGATAAAAAGCGACAGTGTTACACCTCATGTTTTTTCCATGTTGACCAATAAAAAATGACAGTGGTACCCCAGTCAACATTTTTGCGGGGATCCGAACAGAGCTATTCAGAGTGTTGACCTCCAAACTTATCAATGCACCATCAAGACACCGAATAAAGTCATCACAATGGTTGTACTTGACTTTATAATTCGCATGAAATAGAAATAAGAGTCTTCCAATAGAGGACAGCAACCTGCCTTGAACCCCGGTCTCCAGGGGGTTAGGCAGAGTGCACTCCACTGCACCACTGAGGCGATGACAAAACACAATAATCAATCATCAATAAAGAGGATACACATAACATTAAAATGCATGTGTGTATTTCTATTATTTCCCTTATGTTTTTTTTCATGAAGACCAATAAAAAACCACAGTGTTACCCCTTATGTTTTTTTTCATGACGACCAATAAA
This sequence comes from Gadus morhua, assembly GCF_902167405.1. NCBI lineage: Eukaryota > Metazoa > Chordata > Actinopteri > Gadiformes > Gadidae > Gadus > Gadus morhua. The sequence goes on along the minus strand of NC_044062.1, from coordinate 14,161,897 downwards.
TAAACAACAGTGTTACCCCTTCTGTTTTTTTTTCATGACGACCAATAAAAAACAACAGTGTTACCCCTTATGTTTTTTTTCATGACGACCAATTAAAAACAACAGTGTTACCCCTTATGTTTTTTTTCATGACGACCAATAAAAAACAACAGTGTTACCCCTAATGTTTTTTTTCATGACGACCAATAAAAAACAACAGTGTTACCCCTTCTGTTTTTTTTCATGACGACCAATAAAAAACAACAGTGTTACCCCTTATGTTTTTTTTCATGACGACCAATTAAAAACAACAGTGTTACCCCTTATGTTTTTTTTCATGACGACCAATAAAAAACAACAGTGTTACCCCTTATGTTTTTTTTCATGACGACCAAAGAAAAACGACAGTGTCACCCCTCATGTTTCATTTGATAAAAACGACAGTGTTACCCCTCATGTTTTATTTGATAAATATCGACAGTGTTACCCCTTATGTTTATTTTCATGATGGCCGATAAAAACGACAGTGTTACCCCTTATGTTTCATTTGATAAAAACGACAGTGTTACCCCTCATGTTTTATTTGATAAATATCGACAGTGTTACCCCTTATGTTTATTTTCATGATGGCCGATAAAAACAACAGTGTTACCCCTTATGTTTTTTTTCATGACGACCAATTAAAAACAACAGTGTTACCCCTTATGTTTTTTTTCATGACGACTAATAAAAAACAATAGTGTTACCCCTTCTGTTTTTTTTCATGACGACCAATAAAAAACAACAGTGTTACCCCTTATGTTTTTTTTCATGACGACCAATAAAAAACAACAGTGTTACCAATTATGTTTTTTTTCATGACGACCAATAAAAAACAACAGTGTCACCCCTCATGTTTCATTTGATAAAAACAACAGTGTTACTCCCTATGTTTTAATGGATAAATATCCACTCGACAAACCCTTCTGTTTTTTTTCATGACGACCAATAAATAAACAACAGTGTTACCCCTTCTGTTTTTTTTCATGATGACCAATAAAAAACAACAGTGTTACCCCTTATGTTTTTTTTCATGACGACCAATAAAAAACAACAGTGTTACCCCTTATGTTTTTTTTCATGACGACCAAAGAAAAACGACAGTGTCACCCCTCATGTTTCATTTGATAAAAACGACAGTGTTACTCCCTATGTTTTAATGGATAAATATCGACAGTGTTACCCCTTATGTTTTTTTCATGACGACAGATAAAAAACGACAGTGTTACCCCTTATGTTTCATTTGATAAAAACGACAGTGTTACCCCTCATGTTTTATTTGATAAATATCGACAGTGTTACCCCTTATGTTTATTTTCATGACGGCCGATAAAAACAACAGTGTTACCCCTTATGTTTTTTTTCATGATGACCAATTAAAAACAACAGTGTTACCCCTTATGTTTTTTTTCATGACGACCAATAAAAAACAACAGTGTTACCCCTTATGTTTTTTTTCATGACGACCAATAAAAAACAACAGTGTTACCCCTTATGTTTTTTTTCATGACGACCAATAAAAAACAACAGTGTTACCAATTATGTTTTTTTTCATGACGACCAATAAAAAACAACAGTGTCACCCCTCATGTTTCATTTGATAAAAACAACAGTGTTACTCCCTATGTTTTAATGGATAAATATCCACTCGACAAACCCTTATGTTTTTTTTCATGACGACCAATAAATAAACAACAGTGTTACCCCTTCTGTTTTTTTTCATGATGACCAATAAAAAACAACAGTGTTACCCCTTATGTATTTTTTCATGACGACCAATTAAAAACGACAGTGTTACCCCTTATATTTTTTTTCATGACGACCAATAAAAAACAACAGTGTTACCCCTTATGTTTTTCTTCATGACGACCCAAGAAAAACGACAGTGTCACCCCTCATGTTTCATTTGATAAAAACGACAGTGTTACTCCCTATGTTTTAATTGATAAATATCGACAGTGTTACCCCTTATGTTTTTTTCATGACGACCGATAAAAAACGACAGTGTTACCCCTTATGTTTCATTTGATAAAAACGACAGTGTTACCCCTCATGTTTTATTTGATAAATATCGACAGTGTTACCCCTTATGTTTTTTTTCATGACGACCAATAAATAAACAACAGTGTTACCCCTTCTGTTTTTTTTTCATGACGACCAATAAAAAACAACAGTGTTACCCCTTATGTTTTTTTTCATGACGACCAATAAAAAACAACAGTGTTACCCCTAATGTTTTTTTTCATGACGACCAATAAAAAACAACAGTGTTACGCCTTATGTTTTTTTTCATGACGACCAATAAAAAACAACAGTGTTACCCCTTCTGTTTTTTTTCATGACGACCAATAAAAAACAACAGTGTTACCCCTTATGTTTTTTTTAATGACGACCAATTAAAAACAACAGTGTTACCCCTTATGTTTTTTTTCATGACGACCAATAAAAAACAACAGTGTTACCCCTTATGTTTTTTTTCATGACGACCAAAGAAAAACGACAGTGTCACCCCTCATGTTTCATTTGATAAAAACGACAGTGTTACCCCTCATGTTTTATTTGATAAATATCGACAGTGTTACCCCTTATGTTTATTTTCATGATGGCCGATAAAAACAACAGTGTTACCCCTTATGTTTCATTTGATAAAAACGACAGTGTTACCCCTCATGTTTTATTTGATAAATATCGACAGTGTTACCCCTTATGTTTATTTTCATGATGGCCGATAAAAACAACAGTGTTACCCCTTATGTTTTTTTTCATGACGACCAATTAAAAACAACAGTGTTACCCCTTATGTTTTTTTTCATGACGACTAATAAAAAACAATGGTGTTACCCCTTCTGTTTTTTTTCATGACGACCAATAAAAAACAACAGTGTTACCCCTTATGTTTTTTTTCATGACGACCAATAAAAAACAACAGTGTTACCAATTATGTTTTTTTTCATGACGACCAATAAAAAACAACTGTGTCACCCCTCATGTTTCATTTGATAAAAACGACAGTGTTACTCCCTATGTTTTAATGGATAAATATCCACTCGACAAACCCTTCTGTTTTTTTTCATGACGACCAATAAATAAACAACAGTGTTACCCCTTCTGTTTTTTTTCATGATGACCAATAAAAAACAACAGTGTTACCCCTTATGTATTTTTTCATGACGACCAATTAAAAACAACAGTGTTACCCCTTATGTTTTTTTTCATGACGACCAATAAAAAACAACAGTGTTACCCCTTATGTTTTTTTTCATGACGACCAATAAATAAACAACAGTGTTACCCCTTCTGTTTTTTTTTCATGACGACCAATAAAAAACAACAGTGTTACCCCTTATGTTTTTTTTCATGACGACCAATAAAAAACAACAGTGTTACCCCTTATGTTTTTTTTCATGACGACCAATAAAAAACAACAGTGTTACCAATTATGTTTTTTTTCATGACGACCAATAAAAAACAACAGTGTCACCCCTCATGTTTCATTTGATAAAAACAACAGTGTTGCTCCCTATGTTTTAATTGATAAATATCGACAGTGTTACCCCTTATGTTTTTTTCATGACGACCGATAAAAAACGACAGTGTTACCCCTTATGTTTCATTTGATAAAAACGACAGTGTTACCCCTCATGTTTTATTTGATAAATATCAACAGTGTTACCCCTTATGTTTATTTTCATGACGGCCGATAAAAACAACAGTGTTACACCTCATGTTTTTTCCATGTTGACCAATAAAAAATGACAGTGGTACCCCAGTCAACATTTTTGCAGGGATCCGAACCTGAGCTGTTTAGAGTGTTAACCACCAAACTTATCAATGCACCACTAAGACACCGAATAAAGTCATCACAATGGTTATACTTGACTTTATAATCCGCATGAAATAGAAATACGAGTCATCCAACAGAGGCCATCAACCTGACTCGAACCCCGGTCTCCAGGGGGTTAGGCAGTGTGCACTCCACTGCAACACTGAGGCGATGACAGAACACAAAAATCAATCATAAATAAAGAGGATATACATGACATTAAAATGTATGTGTGTATTTCTATTATTTCCCTTATGTTTTTTTTCATGACGACCAATAAAAAACGACAGTGTTACCCCGCGATTGCTGGAGTTTGCTCCTGATGCTCGTGAGCGCACCAGCAGTGGCTACCCAAATAGAGTTTTCAAACGAGCAAATACTGCTGAAACTATGACATTTTGTTCTAATCACTCACTTGATTTAAGCTATTCAACATTTCTACTGCCAACTGCTCCTCCTACAATTACTTCTTACATTACGCTATACCACTACTACCTCCTTTTCCTCAAAATTGTATTCTCTCCGTCACTTTTCTATACTTCCATCTTTTTCATATTGATATATTTATTCTTGCAAAACTTAAGTAGAAAACACTGGTCGATGAATATATAATTACTCATAAAGTTATCAACAGGCAGCTCAAGTTAAAAATAACAAATCTGATCTGATTTCAAAGATTGAATCCAATACTACGGTATATTATAAATACAATGCTATTTCATTTATGAAATAGTTCAGTTTATCAAAAAAATCGTTCGATCAATGGAAATACTGTTAATATTTTGTGCTTTGCATTGAGCGCTTTAGGACATCTCCAGGAGGTAAAAGGACACACACATCAGTCTTAATTAAAACAAAGCTTTAATTATGACTCATTAGAAACATTTGGGATTGGACCTGAATAGAAAAGATCTCAATAGGCATGGTGCTCAGCTGCTCTCTTCCTCTCTACAGGCCATAGTCGTAGTCGGCTTTCCCCGCGATGTAGGACGTGTAGAAGCCTATGTGTGTGTCCGGAGCGTGCATGGTTTCTTTAACAGCAGGGTCCTCCAGCATGCGCTCAGTCCACTTCTTAAGCTCTGGGGTTCCATCCAGGAAGCTAGGGGAAAAAACACAATTGTATTTAACTTATTTTCTTAAAGGGCCCCTATTTTGGTGTTCAAATAGGGGCCTGTTAAGACAATACCAAACTTAATTTGGCTTGTGAACCCAACTTCTTACATTTTTCCAACCTTCTTTCCAATACATCGTTTTAATCCCATCTGTGACATTGATAATATTAACATCAACATCTGGAATATCGATGTCCCAGTGAATGTATGCAAATCACCAAAACAAATAAGTTCAATAATTTCATCATTGCATTATCAAATATCTATAGTTTATGACAATCCCCTGCAAACCCCCATGCATACCAGGCCAACCCCGTCGTTATGCGTCACCTGAGAATACATAAGCCATGTATTTCTGCACAATACTTACTGTTTCAGCTGCATGCCTTCCATCCTCTCAAACCAAGGCCACATCATGTAATCGATCATTGTGATTGAGTCACCAGCCATGTAGTTGCTCTTCTTAGTCTTAAGATGCTGAAATGAAACAATGTTAAATATTTTGTTATCAACACTGGCACACTGATGTTCAATATAATTTGGTTTTGGAGCTAGAAAAAAAGAAGAAGCTAGAAACGGTGACAACACACGTATTTTTTGCTTAGCGGCAAAAAACATTGACTTGCCTCATTTAATTTGGCTAACTTCTCTTTCAGTTCCCCCTCGAGGGCAGACACATCCTCGCCGTTCCTTTTGCCCATGGGGATCTTGTAGAAGTATGGTACAACCTAGGGAAAAATAACGAGTGGGTTTTAATATCCATACATGATGACAGAGAAGAGTACAGCAAGCCAAATGTCATAAAAACAATGATACACTCTCTATTAAAAGCAAATTATCTATTTTCATTAGTTAGTTAGTGAGCAAGGGCATTTACTGATATGCACAGAAAGAAAATACAGGTAGCTTTTGTAGGCCTACCTTGGAATAACATTCCAACATCATCTTCTGCTGAGCTTTCTCAAACGGATCTGACGGAAGCAGTTTGTTGTCGGGGTAAACCTCGTCCAGGTACTCGCAGGTGATCGGGGACTCGTATATCACCTGGCCGCTAGGGGTCTCCAAAGTCGGCACCAACCCAAGAGGATTCTTCTCCAAGAACCAGTCGGGTTTCTCCTTTAAGTTGATGTTGACAACGTCATGCCTGGGGAGGCATATATTATTTTAAATATCGTAAGGCTTAAAGAACAGTGGGTTCCGACAGTCGATTGATCCAGGTCTATGTAATTGACTCACTTGATGCCTTTTGCTTGAAGTACTAATCTGGCTCTCTGGGCAAATGGACAGAATCTCATGCTGTACAGTCTGATAGTGCCTTCAGGCACTGGACCAGGCGCAGTGCTGCCTGAAATTCATCAAAAGAATGATGATGATAACATTATCATATTCACAAAGGTCATGATAGTGAAACAATTAATTGCCAACACAGCACCGTAGCCAACTACAGTATCCAGGTTTCCTTGATCAAATAAAACAACTCGTGATTGCACTGGGAAGACGACAAACCATGACTTTGCATAATTTATATTCTTGCCTATCGATGTGGATTTTAATGAATAAACACTGGATGTGTACAGTATGCCTTCGGCGCTTATAGTCCTACCAGATAACAGATATCATATTTTATAAGAACATATTTTAAAGCATTTCAACCTCTTTCTAATCTAATATTTTCGGTATCTAAACCATACCGTTTTTCCAAAAAATATTTTGCAATGACATGCATATCCTGTTTATTCAGTATTGCGTCAAGTTCAATAGATCATAATTACCTTTGGCGAAAGACTTTTGAGTAGACATTATTTCAGCCGGGGGGACAATGATACAAATCGAAGGTGTATGAATGACCAAGACGCAATTTAGAACAACAGTCGGCCCTTCTATTAGCCTATATAAACGCTCTGAACTTCCTGAATGGGATCGTCTCAGCTCAGCGCGTCATCATGGGGGTGTGTCTAAGTCTCAGCGCGTCATCATGGGGGTGTGTCTAAGTCTTTCGCGTCATCTTGTGGCGTTCCGTTTGTTAGTTACTGGTTGTCAAGGATACCAAATTACTCTCTCGCTGCATACAGAAAACGTCATTTTCATTTTCAGTTGAAATGGATGAGATTGGGAGTCTAGAAGTCAGGTACATTGAAAGATTGACTGTTCAAATTATTATTTGTGAATGTATGGGTAATGTAGCCTCGTCATTATAAAGGAATAGCTACTTTGTCATCATTGATAATATTCGTAGTATTAGTTATTTTAGTCTCTCAAAAGGAACTTCATTAAAATACATGAACAATGACTTCATTTGGGTTGTTTTCTCTCCCCAGGTGGGCACAGGGGTTTGCAAAGCAAAGAGTGGTGTTCATTGACACGATAACAGCATGTTATACGTGTGGAAACCACATCGTTTTCCTTAACATTGACTCCAAAAAGAGAACTGTCCTCCAAAGCCCTGGCAAAGGCATCGGTGCATTCACAGCCAGTGGGACTTCTAGGGTTTTGGCTGTCTCTGAGCAGAGGCTGAACCCTTCAATATTCGTGCTCAGCTATCCTGAACTCAAGTTAAAACATGAGCTGAAAGGTAGTAGCATTATTTATAAATCAGTAATGAACAACTCAATATTGTACCTCAACTCTCACAATGTTAGGCCATAACGTTAAATTATTCTCTTTATCTAATTATTGTTATATATATTTCTAGTAATCTTGGAAGTGTATTGTGATATATTTTTAGTTTAATCTCTTTTTAAATCATTATACTGTCCTGCCTACTTCCTCAGTAACTTCCAATCTGTGATTTAGGAAGTAACAGAGTGCATTGTCTGTCTGTTCAATGCAATCTCATTGATTATAAACATACTTTTCTGATTTTACCATCAGGCACAGCAACGCTTGACTATACTTCTCTGGCGTTGAGCGATGTCGGTCCATACTTATGCTGCTATTCCTCTCTGCCAGATCATACCATCACAGTGTGGTAAATTATGAACATTAATATTTATTCCACAGAACAATAAGATCAGAAATATAATCTGTACTAAATCTTATTGACAACTCTTCTGCAGGAACTGGGAAAACGCAGAGATAATCTGTACTCAACCACAAGCTGGAAAAGATGTAATTTATTTGGTTTTCAACCCAATGAATTGGCAGCAGATATGTGCTCTGGGTTCAAAAACCCTCACAGTGTGGAACATCGAGAAGAGCGATACACATCACATCCTGATGAAAAGGTAGGTATGTTTAGTGGGAGGATAGGGGATGGCTATATTTGACTGCTGTTCTAAGGCTACTTGGTCTAATCTCCAAGGTTCACAGCCAACCTGTAGACTAACTAGAGCATGAGGCCTTGGCCCCCACTATAGTTGCTTGGTGCCCCTAGGTTTAATAATAAATGATATTCATAATAATTCATAATTCATATGTGTAAGGGCTGGGGACAACTCTAGCAAGTTGTCTCAATTTCCACAACAGCTGGTAGAAAGCAAGAGTAGTCCTTACTTGAGAAAAGGTTTGTGTAGCAAAGTCGCTGATACCCGCCACACTCCACCTAGGTGACCTTTATTTTGGCTCCTCCAGACAAAGGACGCAGGGTAGTGATGTTTAAAGGCCGGTTTATTCTAAAGGTTTGAAAATTAGACATGGCCTGCTGTTGTTGCCATCTGGGAGAACTCTTCTAGTATGTGGAGTGGGCTGGTTTAATTCCCTCCAAATTATTTTTACATCAGTACCACAGGGTTATCATACCTAAAAATAAAAGCTCCCAACCATATGTCCCTATACCCTCCACTGTGACCCGCCAACCCAACCTCCCCCTCCTTCCTGGAGACTGGAGGCCTGGGATGCCACCTTGCCTTGCTGAAGGTTCAACGGACGAGGGGCTGGCAGGGCTGTCTTGACGGGCTGGGTCAAGGTTCAGCTGGGCTAGAGTGGTAGATCCTCGGAGGGCCCGGACACAGCCTGTGGTAGGCCCACCCTCTACCCCATCTCCCTCATGGAGCATGGGGCCTTCTTTGGATACTGTCCTTGCTGACAGAGGTGTGGACTGCTTCAGGCTGACTCCAGGGAAGGCTATCCACAGACATTTGCCTGTGGTCGCTGTGCTACCTCCCCCAACCTCTTCTGGGCTCCACTGTGCTGTTGGGGAACGGGCAGCTGCTGTGTGTCCCTGAAGAGCCGTTCTGGGTCCCAAGCAGTCTGGAGAGGCCCCAAATTGGACACCAGTGTATCAAAGTCTTTGCTACACACCGCCTAGGTGACTTCTATTGGGCTCCTCCAGACAATGGATGCAGGTTGGGGGTGATAAAAGACAGGTTTATTGTAAAAGTTTGATCATGATACATAGCTTGTTGCCATCTCAGAGAATTCCTTGAGTGCATGTGGCGATGGTTGGTTTAACCTCTGGCTGGTTGAACAGGTGTGCAGCCAGCCCCAGCCCCAGAGTCCTATCCAACTGGACCAGAGGCTGCCTAAACCGGCCATCATCCACACACTCCCACAGACGGGGAATCATTCAGGCGATCAGGCAAACAAATCCAGCATGAGAAGACAAAGGTGTAATCAGGAAAACTAGCAGGGATATAAAAACAACAGGAACACTAAACTCTAGAAAAAAAAAAGATGGGACATTTGACATGAAGAACAAAGGCGAACTGTCACTTGGAGGGAAACATGCAGACTAGGCTGGTGTAAAAACTGGCAAAAGGACTCAATTGCAGCTGGTAGAAAACAGGAGTAGTTTGTGACGCAAAGTCCCGGCTGCACACCACCTAGTTGACCTTTATTGGGCTCCTTTAGACAAAGGGCAAAGGGTGGTGATGAAAGAATGGTTCATTGTTACTGTTTGATTATTATATGGCCTGGGGTGGTTGCCAGCTAGGAGAACTCCTCTAGTGCGTGTGGAGATAGCTGGCTGAACGTCTTACACTGATTACTCAATGTAATTGAGCAGAGAGTTATCCCTACTCTGCTCAATGTCCATTTGGTTATCAGAGTAATAGGTTGTGCAGCCAATGACTAGGCTCATACTAACAAATGGCATGCTCCCCTATACCCCCAACACCAAATCCGAGGTTGGGGGTAATCCCCAGGCGAAGCCAACTCCCCCCAATCCCCCCCCCCACAGGTTTAACAGGTGAAACTAACCACAGCATTGGTGGACAATCACAGAGGTGGCAAAAAACAAGGGCAGGAAGTGAAGTATCTAAATCGAGAGATGTGAGAACAACAAAGTATAACAGGAAGCGATGAAAGAAACAATCAAATACATAACTCTTGAGATGTGACAACATGAACAGAGTCATAACCCTCAAATGTTGCAGTTTAACGGTGTTGCTAGAGCTTTGGCAGTATAGCCGTTGGATTGTGAAATATTAACTATTATCATTAAACTTTGTTTGGTTGTCTTCCAGAGAACTTCATCTCCCAGCAGCCGATGGCTCCCTGATCGAGAGAGAAGGCCCGCCCTCACACATTGTGAACGGCAGGCTCACCTACTGGGGCCCTCAGATGCCAGCGTCTGCTATAGCCGGCCTAAAAGGAGTCAGGGCAGATGGCTTTCTGGTAGCTCGCTCGTCGCTCTGAACCCTAGTAATAGATTATATGGATAATAAAGGGAAAATAATGATTCATTTTGATGTTGTTGTTGTTGTTGTTGTTGTGGTTTCAATCCAATTTTGAGGCCTTCCAATATTTTTGACTTTTGTGTAAAAGTCAATATTATTTGAAGGTTACTTAAATATAATCAGCTTGTTTCGTTTGAGAATTTTGCCGTTTGTTGTCATCGTCCAGGGTTTTCGGTGATGAGTGACGAGGCTATTTGTTAGTTTATTTGCCTATGCCACAGGAGCGTAGGACCCCCAGACTGACCCCACTGGCCGCATGCTGGACCCCCGCCGCTGAGCTCTACGTAGGCTGTCAGGAGGGGTACCTGCTGCTGGCCAACCCGGACGCCCCTTCTGTCCGCATCCTGTACAACCCCACAGGTACCCCCCGCCCCTGGAAATAAGTCTGTGTTCATAGCAGGCCTATTGGTTGGTCGGGTGGGAAACCTTCTATAATCTTTACGGGAAAACATGGCGACTCAATGGAAATGCATTGTAAATGCTACCTGGGTGCTAACTAACGGATTGAGTTGTCATGTTTTCCACAGTTTCTAGAAGGTTTATTCACCCAACTAACCAATAAGGCGATAACGTTGATCAGGTGCATCGATACACCTGCTGTTGAAGAACACAGTCATGTTTTATTTTTATGTTGTTACTTCAGCTCCTGATGCAAACCCTGAACTCAAAGATGGTGGGTTCCAGAGTTTGGCTCTTCACAGTGATGGCTTGTATGTTGCAGGAAAGGTAATTAATAGTATTTCCCTTTCCCATTTCTGAACAATATAGTATAGTTCGCCATGTCAATTTAAATTGACTATGCTATGTCCTGTGTTTTGGGATTGAAGATCCTATTTGCAATAGAATGCCTCTGAAAATACTTTGAGGGGTAGGAAAGGTGTAGTGGTAAGGGTGTTCGTCTCCCAGCCAAAAGATAATGATGTCCACAAACCTAATTTAGGAATCTTTAGGCAAGACGCCCCTCACCCTCTACCTACTCCCCAATACTTGTATCTGAATTCACTGTAAGTCACTTTGAATGAAATAGTGGGCTCATGAGTGCATTGATGTCACCAGTGCTTTGTCTATTTCAGGATCATCTCCTGCACTGCTTGAAGGTAAACGGGACCAGAGTTGAGATCTCCCAGACGCTTGAAGTGGAGGAGGCCATCAGGACCATTGTCTTTTCCCCTGACTACAATTCCTTACTATTGGTCTCAAGCTCGGTAAGCTTGAGACCGGTTGGTTGTCATCAAAAATGTGTTTTCTGTAACATAGTTATTCATAATGTTTAACCAAATAAATGATTTCCATAAATACAATTATAAATGGATATCTTAATTTAAGTATATACAATTTGTATTTGTTTAAATACAAATACAAATTTCAGGACTTTTTGGTTTGTTTTGTCAAACGTTAACATTGATCAACCTCCTCAAGGGGCAGATCTACAGACACCAACCGCTCAAGCCGGGTTCGATGGAAAACATCCTGGATGTCCTCACTGGAGGCTTTGTAGCTGCAGCTTCCATGGGCCAGGATACGTTTGTGGTGAGAGAGTTCAATAAGAGGACAAGCAAAATGTGGCCTGGTGATTTATTGACTAAAACATGCTTTTAGATTCTGTTTATCTAATTGATCCCATACATTGTTTAAATTATAACAATTGATTGTCTAGAAAGGACAATATATATATGATGAGACAAACTTCATTAAGAATATAATACCCAAAAGTAGAGCAAGGCAATAAAAAACCTAGAAAGATATAGATATGCAGAAAAATATACATACTGTATTTATATGCCGTCCTGTAGTATGTTGATATGTGTGTGTCTGATCATGGTGTCTGCAGTCATTGAGGGAGTGTGGTGAACTGCAGCAGTGGTCCTCTGAGGGCGATCTGACAGGGTCACTATCCCTTCGAACCCAGGTCTGATTCATCACGTCCCTACATTTTGGACAATTCCATTTAGAGACTTGACAGAGGGTTTGATTATTGTGACAGAGTCGTATATGTCGTCATTGACAGAATCACAATAACCAAACCCATGCACTTCTTTCTTCATTCATTCAGTCATCTTTCTTCATAGTATTCATCATTCCCTCCCCTCATTTTTGTTGTGCGTACATGTCTGAGATATGTCTCGGTTTAGTCACACTGTGCACACAACAAAACTTAATTCTAAACAAATTACCTTCAAATAACTTATATTGAAACCTTTATTTATTTATTGCGTTAAGCGAAACGGCCTCACTTGCACATAGCCTAGCTATACATATGATGCCCTGTGTGTGTGTGTGTGTGTGTGTGTGTGTGTGTGTGTGTGTGTGTGTGTGTGTGTGTGTGTGTGTGTGTGTGTGTGTGTGTGTGTGTGTGTGTGTGTGTGTTTAGGTCTCCTGTCTAGCCTGTTGTCCTGCTTCCCACTATGCTGCGATTGGAACCCTCTCAGGCCACCTGTTGTTTGTTGATCTGAGCAGCGCGGGGCGACCGCGCCTCGTCCTCAAGATCCATCTGTACCGCAGGCCCGTGGACTGCCTGGTGTACATACCGCTCCATCACGCACACACAGACACACACTTGCATTCACACATGGTCTGAGGTTTCACACATGTGTTCATGTCCTCTCATGGGCGAATGGAGCACAGATGTGTAGCTGTTAGATGTTATATGTTCACTTTTGTTAAGTTAAGAAATGTAAGATGTACTGGTAAGGGAATGTGGCTTACGTTACCGCAACACAGTTATAAAACATTTAAAAAGTGATGGACATTCAAAAATGTGTATAAAACAAACATATGAAACCTATCAATAATCGAATAGATATATACAATACATCAGTACATATGTTGGTGTGATATGATTGTGTGTTTGTGTTCCTATTGCTTTGTGTAACAGGTTTGACGAAGGAGGAAACATTCTTGTCTGTGCGTCCGATTCCCACATCTTCCTACTGGACGCCAAACCGTCGAAAACATTTGCGGTCATAGGATACACAGGTAGGGCCCATACACGGGGACACTAACAAATGTCCTCTTATTTTCTTTGTCTGGTCTGTTACCAATATAAATGACCCAGACATAGACGAAATGATGGGTCGCTCCCTCTTTGGCAACCCTTTTAAGTTGTCTTCCATGTCACTGAGCGATTTTATTTTAATTTGCAGTTAGGGGGTAAGGGTACCCTGCTCAGTGCTTACAGGTATGGATGTATACATATGGTAAAAGGCCGTGGGAGTCAAAAACCCTGACCCTCGAATCCATTCCCACCAGCATTGTTAACACAGTTTACTTCCCCTGCTGTTTCAGTCGCTCCCGGCAGGCCCGTTCTATCCCTGTCCACCCAACACAAGAGAGGTTCTGAGCGGGTGCAGGTTCTAGCGCTGTGCCCCGGACCCAAGGACCCCAAGAACGGAGGGGGAGGAGGAGGAGGAGGAGGAGGAGGAGGAGGAAGTCTTTTCCACCTGCTCTCTCTCTCTCTGAAGGAGCTTTCAGGTATTCCACCTGAGGACACCAGCCCACCTCTCTGTCTATCGTTACTTACGTTACTGCATTTGTTATCACTACTCGGCTCAATGTCCATTTGGTTATCAGAGTAAAAGGATGTGCTGCCGATGACTAGGCTCATACTAACAAATGGCATGCTCGATCATAATCATCGGACAACTGAATGGAAATGTTGTGGACACAATCACACGTGAAGGATCTTTCTTTGTCCCTCCAACAAAAGATAAATGCCGGTTTAGTTGTGCTAAAGGTCGGGCTGGTGAAAGAGAGGCACAAAAGAAGAGTTGGAACGGGTTTGCATTTTTGACCAGCGAGTCGTCCACGTTGTGCTCCTGTTCCCAAACGGCAGGTCCAAGTTGCGCGGACGCACACGGCCGTCTATCTGCAAACACTTTCCAGGCGAGCACGTATGAGGCGCCACGTGCACTCCAGTCATGCGTGCTGGGCGTCGGGGAGATCTTTGCGTGCTGCGAGGAGCTCAAGACTTTGCAGAGATTTAAAGTGTCCCAGGTGGGGGTTTTACAACAACACGCCCCTCTGTTGCCACATGATAGCCGTCGGTCTCTGTGGTTTGCCGTCGTTTGTGTTTAAGGCCCTGCGGCTTCTCTCATGACTGATGTGTCGTCGCTTTATTAGATTTCACTGAGGTACTAAAAGAGACAAGAGTAGAATGCATGGGAGTATTTACAGGAGGATAATATTTATTTAGGAGTTATAAGTTGTTGTACTACGGTTGGTTTATTGATTATTATTTGGACTGTTTATGTTTCGGGTGCACGCTTTCTTGTAATTATTGGAAAGCTTTAAACAGTTGGGAACATTTAGAGGGTAATCTGACCGAATATCATTATTTATAAAAGCGCCAGGCTGCACTTTGTGCATGTTTTTCAATGCATCTACCTCACACTAAGCATGAGTGTGTTGTTAAAGTTGAGGTGGTAGGGGAAATCCGGGCCGATAATGTAAAAAACAACAACACAGAATCAAAAGGAGATTCTCTAAGTCAAAGCCTTGGCTCTGGGTACCCAAGGGACGACCCGTTGGCAAACAGTACATAGGCACTTGGCAAACCGTCTTGATTAAAATCTGGCGTGCCGCTGATGTGGTAACCTCAATCCCATTGGCTGCTCCTTATCTGGCAGGATGCAGGCGGTGTTCCCGGGCCAACGGTGTGCCAGCTGGGGCCGGAGGAGGAAGTGGAGGGTCATCCTCTGGGGCCCAGCCTCCTGGCCCTGTCCCCTCACGGCTCCTGGCTGGCGTCGGTGGGAAGGGACGGCCTGCTGCGACTGCGTACCACCGCCGCTCTGGTAGGGACAGGTTGATGACTTCCTGTTGTCTGGACACACTCCTGCTGTGCGGAAGCAGACAAACTGCCATGTTGGTGCCGTTATGAATCACGAGTTTTGTGATTTAATCTATCATTTTTAAATGGGAGCAGTGGCTGCTGTTATGCAAAGTGTCCTCAAATGACCAGTTTGCACACATTGTTTGCATGGGTAGGGCAGCCCTTACCCTAGCAGTTTTGAAGTCTTGCCCCACCAGTTCAACTGTCAGTGACCGACTTGTGAATATAATAAATGTGACAGTGTGTGTCAGCAGGGTGTGTTTCATATTAATGTATGTGTTTGCAAAGCTGGTTTATTTCTGGTCTTCTAAACAGGATAGGTACGCTGAGATAGAGTGTCACTCGTGTCGCCTGGGAGGCGCTGGTGGCCTCTCCTTCTCTGCCGACGGCCAGACGCTAGTCACTGCAGGCTTGGGGGACGGTTCCCTTGTCTGCACTAGGCTGAGGTGAGGAGATTGATTTTATTTTAAGAGTTGAGCAGATGCTATACCGCACCTCACCAGCAGAGGGTGCGGGCGCGCCCATGACAATGTCGGGCAAAGTCAGCGCAGACTCTTATCATGTAAATGGCCTTTCACATGAAATCCTTGAAAGTCTTTTATTATGATATTTGATCCCCAAAATAGTGTAAACTTTATTGGAAACTCCAGCAGTTTTTAGTGTGTCCAATTGTTTTTAAACTTTTGAATGAGAAGTTTCATCAGCGATTCAAGGTTCCAATTTTGCAAAGTATTTTCAATGGAATGTAAAAATCCACAAAGGAAATCCAATGCACTGTAGCAGCAGGAATGAAAACACACCATATAATCATGGATTAGTTCACCACAAGGGTGGCTTCTAGGGCGGGCTCTCTGTATGTTTAAAGAAAATACTTTAATTGTTTTGGATACATGCCAAAATAATGAAATAGTATCTTATATAATAAAAACATCATGCATATCAATGACTTAAAATACTGCAGGCAGGAATAGTAGCAATCAATAAAAACATACAATTATACAATTAATTATATTTATTGCTACTACTACTGTAGTGACGAAAACATGCTTGAAGAATAAAGTGAAATGTATACGTTGTCACCGGATGCAATGTATTTTTGTATTTCAGAACTGAAACGTCTGGCAGCTCAGAGGCCGGAGAAGCCACATATTACTGCCAAAGTGCCGCTCGGCAATTGGAGAACGTCCTGAAAGTAGAGAATGCCGCGCTGGGGGCCATGACTGAGGGCCCCCAAGGGTCCTTGCCTCCTTTAGGCTCCCCACGCCCAGGGACAGAGGAGGTAACCCATTCAATGCCACCGCAAAGTCAGCTGTTAATGTCTGTAAACCTATGTAGATGAATCCCTTAGTATACAAGCATCTGCATTAATAAGTACATTCTCAAAAAAGTATAAATGCATATATGCATTTATTCACTGTGTGTCATTGATGTCAGGTTATCATGCATCACATTCATACTTTACGAATTAATCAGTGAAATGTTATCTCCTTGTGCTCGACACTGTGCCAAGACGAGGGTGAAGTCAAGCAAACACTAGACATGACCACGGCCCTGCCTTAAGCTATCCCAACTATATGACGGTAATCCAGGTTTCTGAGTGTGTATATACTTCACCAAAACACTGTGTCTTGTCCTGTTGAACCACTTGGAGCAGCCATCTAATTATATTCATAATACTGTAGTAAAGTCTGGAACATTCAAACCTCCTCCCTCCTCTTCTCACACCGTCCCTAGAAATATGTTTCGGATTTCATGCAGAGCCTCCACCTGTTCAACAGCTGTGTGTGTGTGTGTGTGTGTGTGTGTGTGTGTGTGTGTGTGTGTGTGTGTGTGTGTGTGTGTGTGTGTGTGTGTGTGTGTGTGTGTGTGTGTGTGATTGTGTGTGTGTGTGTGTGGTTGTGTGTGTCTAAGTACAATTTACATTGTAATTCATCGTATTCATACTGTCTTGTCTAACACCAAGTGGCTCCTGTTTTTTCTAGGTCAGTGAGGTCAGTGACGCCACGGAGATGTCACCAGAGCTGGACGAGGGGGACCCCAATTTGACCTCCGACCCCACCTGGCTGGAAACCAGAGAAGAGGCGGTGAGTGTTAAAAACATATAAACGGTTGTGGTATTTATGAGGACCGGGTGGAATGTCCCCACGATTATCAGATACATGTGTGTGTTTGTATGTGTGTGTCTCTCTGATGATTCTTGCAATTTCTGGGTTGTATCTTCATGGTCAAATGCACTTGTGCGTGTCTGTGAGTTTGTATGTTTGTGTGAGTGAGTGAATGTGAGAGTATGTGCACGTATGAGTGTTGATCCACGCTTGGGCACACACATTTCAGCCGAAAAATACGAGCTGTTTCGCTGTGGGCGCATTCCTTCGATGATGTGCAATACTTTGATATCTCCCGAGATCATGA
>NC_044062.1:13816589-13836589 GCF_902167405.1 Gadus morhua | reverse complement strand
CCTTCACACCGTCTCAAATCTGGATATCTGTGTGTGTGTGTGTGTGTGTGTGTGTGTGTGTGTGTGTGTGTGTGTGTGTGTGTGTGTGTGTGTGTGTGTGTGTGTGTGTGTGTGTGTGTGTGTGTGTGTGTGTGTTTGTGTGTGTGTGCGTGTGTGTGTGTGTATGTGCGCGCGTGTGTCTGTGTGTATGTTAAATGTCACCATACAACACCGTATTGGTGCATATGTGCATTCATTAATGCATGTACATGCCATGATTGAATTCATAGTGTTGTTACATTGCAAATATATGTCTACATTCCTTCACAAGATTGAGCTGCTTAAAATGGCTATATTCACTGGTTTCAATATATTTTAAATCAGGAACAGGAATAGATTCTCAACATAATGATAGGGAAATAAAACCTTCATTGCACTTAAAACATTGACGACTTTTGTTTACTACCCATCCTTGGCAAGGGAAATTTATACTTTCGATTGCTCATAAAGTTTGTTTGGATAGAGTTGAAGTCAAAAGTCGTGGTCAAAAGTCCTCCAAAAAAAGTATCCCTCCAATCATAGACGAATGCTCCAACCTTAGAGGTATTGCATTGTTCGTACTACTCTATTATTACTACTCCATTGTATTGTGTGTGTGTGTGTGTGTGTGTGTGTGTGTGTGTGTGTGTGTGTGTGTGTGTGTGTGTGTGTGTTTGTGTGTGTCTATGTGTGTTTGTTTACGTGTGTGTCCGTGTGTGTGTGTTTGTATGTGTGTGTGTGTGTGTGTGTGTGTGTGTGTGTGTGTGTGTGTGTGTGTGTGTGTGTGTGTGTGTGTGTGTGTGTGTGTGTGTGTGTGTGTGCGTGCGTGTGTGTGCCCCAGGTTTTTGTCCCGCCAACTGTAAAAAGTGCACAGAGGGCCTAGTTGTGGGTGGATAAATGTAAGTCACATGGTCACTTTTCTTTTTCCCACACAAACACACCCACACTCTCCATGCGGCCGCCCGCTTTCTGCTCCATCTCCCAGTCGGCCAGCCAACCTCCTCCACACGCTGCACGGATGAGCGCTACAACACCGCAGAAATAGTCGAAGATCGATGTTAACAACTGTTTGAATGTTCGAGGATTATCCGGGATAGGAGATTCAATATCCTTGGTATCGTTTGTTTTACTACTGAAGGCTTTCTTTGCAGGTAATTTCTTCTTTTTCTTGGGCTCTTTGCAATCTGTTTTCAATCGGTGTTTAGTTAGCAAGTTGTCTGTTTCTTTTGCGGACCAAGGTATTCTCGCACAAAGTCGAGTTTAATGTTAAACCTTTTTTTGGGGGTGTGAAAGTTTGTTGCTGGTTGTAATTTCTCCAAATATCTACACACTACTTTTCGCTTATGACAGATTTCCATCGCAGTTTGAAATACCTTATTTCCGATTGTTGTATTGCTTTCTTCCATTTGCGTGTACTTCTCCCTAACGCTACAAGCCATCCCCACCCCTCCAGCCGAGCAGATGTGTGAACTCTTTTAAAGTATCTAATTTGCATGCGAGGCCCACTGCTGTGGTCTTTGTATTTGCTTGGTTGTTTGCTTGAGTTGTAGGTAAACCGTTTTTCACTCCATCCCCCAACTCATCTACCCCTAAGCTCAAGAGCCGTTTTGCATTACCTCAATTTGATGGCGGTTGTGTATTGGCGTGTGTGTGTGTGTGTGTGTGTGTGTGTGTGTGTGTGTGTGTGTGTGTGTGTGTGTGTGTGTGTGTGTGTGTGTGTGTGTGTGTGTGTGTGTGTGTGTGTGTGTGTGTGTGTGTGTGTACGTGTGTGTGTGTGTGTGTGTGTGTGTGTGTGTGTGTGTGTTTTGCGTACGTGAAAAAGGAAGCCCCAGCTAAACTCTAGTAGTACAGTCTACAGATTCAGATAAACAATCCATCCATTGCATGTATAACTAAATTATCTCTTTTGGTTGATCTCATTTTATTCTATTGTACTGGATGGTTGGAATAAATTCATTGTTAAGTATAAGATAAGTAACATCACATGTTATTACCTTAACAATACCCTTTTTCGTAGATTACTAGCCATAATGTGCTGAGTTTTGACATACTTTCCCCCTCTCTCTTCTGCAACCCAGAGCCTAACCCTCCAGGACGTCCCGACAGGACAGAGACAGAGAGAGGGTAACACATCCAGAGACATGAGTCTAGTTGACGTGAGACCGGCGGCCGGGTCTCTGACCCTCTCGCTGACCAGCAACCACCCCAAAGATCGCTTTGTGGACCGCATCGACCAGGCGGATCGCTCCAGAACCCTGTCCCCGGACCTCAAGGAGGACTTCACCATGATGGAGCAGAAGAAGAGGGTCACCCACATCCTCCACAGCCCAGTATGTAGACCCTAGATCTATATAGATCAGACCGTTCCTCCACAGCCCAGTATGTAGACCCGGCCTAGATCTATAAAGATCAGACTGATCCTTCACAGCCCAGTATGTAGACCCTAGATCTATATAGATCAGACAGAGCCTCCACAGCCCAGTATGTAGACCCTAGATCTATATAGATCAGACAGAGCCTCCACAGCCCAGTATGTAGACCCTAGATCTATATAGATCAGACCGTTCCTCCACAGCCCAGTATGTAGACCCTAGATCTATATAGATCAGACAGAGCCTCCACAGCCCAGTATGTAGACCCTATCTCTGTATAGACCAGAGAGGTCCTCAGCAGCCCAGTATATACACAACATAGCTCTACAGTATATAGAACAGACAGATCCTCCACAGCCCAGTATGTAGACCCTAACTCTGTATAGATCCGACAGATCCTCTACAGCTCATATACACAACGTAGCTCAGTACAGAACAGACAGATCCTCCCCAGGTGATACATAGACCCTAGCTCTTAATATAACTTATGCTATATATTTTCTTGTGCACTGGCAAATGTAGAATCTGCAATCTACTTCTATATCAAAGTACAGTGCCGTGCCAATGCACATACCCCCACATCCAGTTGGTCCCTAATCCCGCCCTGTGGGTATAAGGTGAATAACAGCGGCAAAGTATTCAGTGTTTTTTTATTCGCTGGGATTCACGCGGCAGGCGATGGAATGTGTCATTGTTTGGAGACAAGGCGCACAGAAATCGCTCAAATATTCTCGGACACACGTTTGAGTTTAAAGTATGTCCTATATACAGCCATCTAACTTTGCTGCCGTTCGTATTCCTAGAAAGAAGGCATGGAGGCAGGATCAACTTAATTTAATCTGCTGTTTTCGATTCAGTGTTGATTCGGGGCAGCCTCGGCGGTCGTCGGTTATGATCTTCTCAGGATCGTTGCTGTTAGTTATCAGAGGTCATGTGTAAAAGACAAAGAACCAGGGACCAGCTACGTAGAATAAGTTAACCAGATCGCTCTCTATTATCAACTCTGATCCACCGCCACCGTGAAGCTGATTAAATAGGAGCAGAGTGCCGAGTAGAGGCGCCGGGAACAGACACAGGGTTTCTGAAGTGGATGGAAATAAGATGAGCCCACGCACACACTTTGCCTGCGATTGCGTAACGGGCCCAACAAGTGGAGCGGCCGGCGTGTCGCCATGGGAACTGTAGCATAAGCCGAACGCTATCGAGCCTGACTGCGCAGAGGGAGAGAGAGAAAACCTTTTTTCGAAGGGGAAGGATTGGTTTCTCAAAGCCACTCTCTGCAGGGGTAAGTTGATAGGCGGTCTTCATATAAACAACAAAGTTCTCTCTCTCTCTCTCTCCTTGAGTCATGTCACACAGAGAGACACATGCCCACGCGCATCAGAGTCAGACTCGCATATAGCCCAGCACAGACAAAGGCACTCGTGCACACAAACAGACACACACACACACGCTTGCGCACACATATACATCAGAGTCTTGAACAAAGACGCATATGCCCTCACACGAAAAACACACACCCACACACACATACACACAATGAGATAGATTTTCTTTTTACTTTTGATAAGGTCTGTGATTGTTCACCCCCGTCTCCTGACAAAGAGAAAGGTGGTAAAAGAGAGAGAAATGGGGAAGAGGTTCTAGGTTAGGCTGTGCAAACACACAAAACAAACAGGGATTGCAGTGATATGTTGTCGTGCCCACCTCCATCTAACCTCCTCTCATGAATTCACAGCGGAAAGAGACACATGAGCTCAATCAACGTGTGTGTGAGATAAATCTGCACCATCCACAACCCATTTTGGTATGCTATGCATTCGAGGCGCGGATATACGTAACATTGCGGCACTAAGCCTATTTTTTCTTAAGTCTGTTACTATTTACTACGATTTTACTGTATTGTTATTCAGCAGGTAGAGGGTTGGACCTAGGTCTGGTAATGGCCTAGAATCTGGGTTAGTTTGGGTTTGAATCTTTGGCCTGGAAGTCGAGCACACCATATCCATGGCATTGTGTCTATATCTACATCCTACTGTTCCTGTCCGAAGAAGAAGGATCACCCATTGTTAAATTGAATCAATTTAATATTTACTTCCCCTAACATTAGTTCCTGTGGGAAAGGCCACCTACTGGTTGCCTGTTTAACCCCGATGGTAACTGATCAGTCCACACACTCTCTCTCTCTCTCTCTCTCTCTCTCTCTCTCTCTCTCTCTCTCTCTCTCTCTCTCTCTCTCTGTGTGTGAAAGGCCTTTGGTGGCAAAGAAAACCCACAATTGACATTGCAAAAGCACACAAAGTAAAGGAAGGTACAACATTAGTTACAAATTAATAAAATTGTGTAAAGTGCAATATACTAAAAATATAAGGACATGCAAACTATTTATAAAGCACCATTCAAACACAAGGCCATTCATAGAGCATTATAAGAAAGGATATGATAGAAAACAAAAATAACAAGATTTTTTTTTTTTGAAATGCAAGAAACATCTTCTATTATTTTTGGAGGACTGATGAGGTACGAGTTATTTCTTGTACCTCACATATTCTGGAAGTGTTCCAGATCTGTTTTGCATGGAAACTAGAAGCTGCTTCACCATGCTGTGATCAGAACCCTGGGAACCGTGAGCAGGCCGGTCCCTGATGACCTGAGAACAGCTCTAATAACACACAAACAGATCAGACATGTACTTTGGTCCTCAGCCATTTAGTGCCTCATACACTTCACTTCTTTATACACTGCTTTATACGATTTGGGACTTAGTGTTTAGTCTTCAATGATGAGATTCAGCACAAGCATTTACCCGTGGCACCAAAAATACTAATTTCAGTTTTATCTTTATTCAGCTTGAGTAAATGATGGCACATCCAGGCATTGATTTGCTCAATGCATGTGATGAGTCAATCCATTGGACCATAGTCACCTGTTGATAAAGAAATGTACATTTGACTATCTTCTGAATCATTTTGGTAGGCTATATTGTTGTTCAAAATTTTGGGAAAGTGGGAGTATGTAAAGAATTTGCATACTCCCACTTGAACAGAAGCAGCCTAGACTAAATCCTTGGTGGACCCCAGATGTTGAAGAAAAAAAAATGAGGGTTATGGTTGGGATAGAGTTGAATGATCCAACTATTTCCTGGGAACAGGGCCATTGCATGACTGGTCTTCCTCCATTTCTGTAAACATCACTGACGGTATATCACACTATATCTGACCTGTATCCATCATACCTATGTCTAAGCTGAATGTCCCTGTCTCTGTAGGTGTTTAAAGAGGAGCTGGAGGGCCTGATCCAGGACCAGACTACCAAGGGAAGCAGCCCAGCAGGCCTGCTGGCATTGCGACACATCGCTGACCTCATCACAGCCAGTACCATGGGGGGCGCCGGCCCCCTCAGCTCCCCCAGCAGTACGTGTGTGTGTGTGTGTGTGTGTGTGTGTCTGTGCCTTAATGTCTACCTGGGGGGTTTGTGTGTGTTTCCGTCCTTTCATATATATGTGTGTGTGTGTATGTGTCCATGTATATAAATGTGTGTGTGACCCATTGGTCTATCTGTGTGTGTCTATGTGTGGGGATCCGTCTTTGTGCGAAACGCGTCTCTCCTCTGGCCTCTGTGCACTGCTGCACTCATCTTTGCTTTGCTTCACTTTATTTCCCGGTCTGAATATGGTTATTGTTCGCTAAGTGAGAGGCTCAGGGCCTTGTGACCAGCGCACCACTCAGCAGCTGAACGGGCCCAAAAGTTGTTGTTGTTGACCACATTCCCCATACAGAATGTTTCAGTTACCTTCCCCCTCGTGCTCGATAGAGGATAGCGCCGTCGTTTCCCCCTCCGTGTTGCTTTAAAAACCTTAAAACGTCTCAAGTGTCAGCGATCTGACTAAATATGTAAACACCGGGCTCTGGAGCAAAGCCACATCCAAACAGTTTTCTCCCAAAGGTTCTTTTTTTAGGAGGCCATTACCAAGAGAATCTTATTTTTTTAGTAAATTGCCCTTATTTAGTAATGCGGCATAAAAGTGCCCAAGGCTAGTTGCAAGAGTGGAGGAGAAATGCCACGTTGAGGTTTTCGCCATTTAGGGTATACATAAGGACCATGTGATGTGTGGGTACATTGGGAGGACTCATTCTCATAATTACCCGTTTGTGTGCTGCCAATAGAATAACTGTTTTGTAACCAGCAAACACACAGATAAGGGAGCATGTGTTAGCTAGATTGGATATGCATTCATGTGTACAACACTTGGCATGTTGCTATGCATACTGTCGAATAGATTGCTACTAGTTTACACTGAACATTGACAAAAGTTAATGTTCAGAAGGTATCAGAGATAGGGTATCCTATAGAAGGGTATTAAAGGCATATGGATGGGGGGCATGGTAGTGTTAGGGTACACGGCTCGAGTCAAACGGTACTGGGTTCGATCTCCCAATGTCCGCAGCCTAACCTGTGGGCATTGTTGAGTAACCCCTAACTGATAACCCCTAACGGCTTCTTAATGACATGTAACTCAAATCACTGGGTTTGGATAGAACTGAAGCGCCTGCTAAATGAATAAATAATAACAATATCGCTATTCATTATTTATCCCTGTTGACTACTTGCATGATTGTGTTGGTGCAGGCATCGGGACGGTGACGCCGGTGAACGACCTCCACGCCACCGAGCCCCAGACCTTCGTGAAGGGAGAGAAGCAGAGCCGCTGTAAGCTGGCCAGCCTCTACCGGCTGATGGACCTGTTCAGCTGGGCCCGCTTCACCAGCTCCTACGCCACCGTGAGTACCCTCCTCTGAGTCAACGGTCCCACTGTTTGAATGGGGGACTCCCCCAGACCAAAGGTTCTGAGTTTGAACCCCTCAGTCTAATCTGTAGGGACCTTTGAGCAAGAAGCTTAAGCCCCTACTTGCCCTCTGATGACATGGATGACAAAAAATAAACAGAAATGGTTCATATGGTTGTACCAAATACAAGTATACAAGTACATCTGGACTATGCCTGCCCTTTCCTTTTGTGGAGTCAGAATATTGCTGTTTCTTTTCTACTGATAGACATGCTTCATCAATAATCAAAAGAAGTTGGAAAGTATAAAACTCCATTAAAAGTGTGGTGATATCTTACCATTTCACTCATGACAAATTACAATATCAGGATATTTAACCGTAGGTACCGTTATAATGGTTGATAATTGAATGATCGGATGATAAAAAGTCGAAAGAGTAAAAGTCTAAAATAAAAGAAAGAGTTTATGCCATCAGAGACTCATTATAAAGCCTGTGTTTGGTTTTGTTTACTCCAAAGATACGAGTCAGCAAAGAGCAGGATCACATTCTGATGGGTCCCCAGGGTCTGTCCTTTGCGGAGGTCTCTGCAGCCAATCTGGTAAGTAGAATGTCCATCAAGGTGTAGCCGGAGGGTGGAAGCGTATCTGTTTGGAAAGTAAAAGGAAATGGCTGAAAGCCCTACCCCAACGTACCTTGCCGGAAATGAACCGACAGGGACCTATGTATTTCAAGTCATGCTCCAAATGTTTCAGATTGCTATTACCATGGAGTCGGAAGTAGGTTAGGTTCCGTTCACCCCCTGGCTGTTCCGGAACATGACCCCCCTTCCCCCCCCCCCCCCTCCTCTAACCTGATTCCCTGCCTCTCTTCTCCCTCAGGTGAAGGTGAACATCGTCGGCGAAGTGGTCGAGCGCGGTTCCACCGATCTGGGCGTGGACATGTTTGGCTTCGCGCCTCACGCCGCCATTTACGCCATGCGCCCTGATGTCAAGTGCATCGTGCACATACACACCCCCGCCACCGCCGCTGTAAGTCTGTGTGTGTGTAGATGTGTGTGTGTGTGTGTGTGTGTGTGTGTGTGTGTGTGTGTGTGTGTGTGTGTGTGTGTGTGTGTGTGTGTGTGTCTGTGTGTCTGTGTCTGTGTCTGTGTGCGTGTGCGTGTGCGTGTGCGTGTGCGTGTGCGTGTGCGTATGTCTGTGTCTGTGTCTGTGTCTGTGTCTGTGTGGGTCTGTCTGTGTGTGTGTGTGTGTGTGTGTGTGTGTGTCTGTGTGTGTGTGTGTGTGTGTGTGTGTGTGTGTGTGTTGGATCTGTAACAGAGACGTAAACAGGATTCAGTGCAGCGCTCCCCGGACCCTGCGCTCCCCCCTGTACACCCCTCATTATGTTCCCTTCCTTTGTCATTAGAGTGATCCACGCCTTTGAGGTTGGGCTGTAAAGGTTTTATAGCGCGCAGCAGATGATACATAGAGCATCGTTTTAAGTTCAATCCTGTGAGCAGCGGCGTGACGGTGCTTCAGTTGGAGTCGTGACCTTTTTTTATGATGCCTGTTATTTGTGTCTGTCCGTTTATGACGGTGCTGTACTGTTGTTATTGAAAAGGTTTAAAGGAAACCCAAACCCTTAAAACAACTTATTACAGTTTACACGTTACATAATAGTGCTATGAATAGATCCTAGTCCAAATCTCATCTTAAATGCACAAAGTTAAAACATTTAGAATGAGATGAATGAATGAATATGGACCCAAAATGCCCCCAGTTTAATGAATGTAATTGCATGCGTTTCCTCCTACTGGCAGACCGACATCCTGGCTACTGCCCCAAGTGCAGGAGATAGCGAAATAAGAACAGCACTATATCCAAACAGGATGTTGAATTGTCATTGAATGTTTTGCACCTCCTCCACCATGCCCAAGAGTCGTCAGTAAAGAGTCGGTCCTTTCTCGGCGTCCCGCAGGTGTCCTCCATGAAGTGCGGCCTCCTGCCCATCTCCCAGGAGGCTTTGCTGCTGGGCGACGTCAGCTACTTCGGTTACCACGGCGACCTGGACGGCAGGGACGAGAAGATGGCGTTCCAGAAGGCTCTGGGTCCAAACGCCAAGGTAGCACCCCGCATTACAGCCAGATGCTTCCCCACACCTTTTTATATACTTGTTTTGGATGTGTTATAATCGTTATGTAATAACTAAAATAATTATTTTGCAATGCTTTATTTCTTAGTATGTAATTTTTGCTATTACACACCTCTAAGGATATAACAATCGTACTTTTGCCATCATTTGCTTATTTTAGTAAACGCTGTTATCCGAGACCACATACAGTCAATATTGGTTAGGACTACAGGTTAGGACCCAACCCCTTTTGTCTGGGATACAGAACACCCTAGCATGACACTGTCCTGGCCCCGACATAAATGCAGACTTGAACAGACATTTATAATGGCAGATAGTGCATATTGTATGAAATAATTGACTGTAATGTATGTAACCAAGTGTTCCTTCTACAGGTTGTAGTGCTGCAGAACCATGGCCTGGTGGCTCTGGGAGAAACCATAGAGGAGGCCTTCCACTATGTTTACCACTCCCAGCAGGCCTGCGAGATTCAGGTACAACAAAACCCTTTGTTTACATTACTCTGTGACACAGAACTGTGTCACGGTTTTTTCCAAGATGGATGACTGCATGGTTTGGTTTGAGTCTGCATTGCTTCTTGACAATTATGGTGTACAATTTAATATGATTCCTTATCCCGGTTTACACATCATTGGCTAATTAGCAAAGAAAAAGAAAGGTTGATGAATAGAGTACAGTACACACATAAATGTATTGCAAAAAGGGTGTCTATATCTGACTGTGTTCAATCGGTTATGCATATGGAAATATTTTTCTAACTTTGTCGTGATCATCCTCGTTGATTTTATTTATGACCAGGTGTCTTGGTCTATTTCAAAAATTGTCAAATAGACTAAACCAAACAATTGTGGTCATCAGAGTGTACCGGTTGTGTTTGTTTGCCTCACTGCGTAGACGCTACTGTGTACTGTGATTCTATGTGGAATGGCCGCATGATAAGGTGACATATGTTCGATTCTACTCTTTAACATATTCATAATGCAAAATCCATTCTTGGCACTAAACTTGGAGAAAGCACTTTAAGGACACGATGCACTGCAGCACGGCTATTTTTAGTCTTTGAAGGCATCACCTGTGCTGAAAGTGAAGTGCACAATATGCTAAGTCTGTGTGTGAGCAGAGCTTGGTTAAATATGTGATCTAGAGTCTGCTTTCCATAGCCTGGTGGAGCCAATGCTGTTCAGACCCTTCCTTTGTTAGCTGTGCGTGCCGCAAGGGCTTCGCTGTTTGGACTGCATCTCTTTCTGAGCTGCTTTCATATTTGCTCCTACGCCTCAACAATGAGACAGCTGCACTCACACCTCATACAGCGATGTAAGGTAGAATGTAAGGCCAGATGGACATTATTGAAAATGAAACCCCTTGAATCACCCTGTATAGTATCCCGCTTATTACATAGCTACCCACTAAAGAAATCAATCCTGTGCACATAATATAACAACAAAATAGTATTAAAAAATGATTAAATTGCTTCTGCTAAAATACAAATGTTCAGTTTGATTCTACAGTTGAAGAGCTGCAGCCATAGCAACGGCCTGTTATTCCAACAAGCAGCGCGCTTCTTTTCAGAAATAACTGACTGGTATATATATATATATATATATATAGATATATATAATATATCTATATATATACTGTATATATATTTATAAACGTACACATACACACGCTTACACACCCAACGTATAGATAGCATGTGACAGTTCTATATAACGGCCCATTTTGCCCATTTTTTACAACGTCTTGTTAAACTTCAAATGCAGAAACACGTGATGCACTTTTATGGGGGAATGATGGTGTAGTGTTTAAGGTGTGGTCCAGCTGCAGGGCACTGGGTTGGTTACCCCCACATCTGCAGCCTAACCTCTGGGGCTCCTAGAGCAGGGGGCCCGAACCACCTTATCTGCTCCTTAAAGGAGCATTTCACCGTTGGAGGCATGAATATGTATTGAAATTGGGTCCTATAAGTAGTCGAATAATAAAATAAAATTCTAATTTGGTGCCGTCTTGACCGAGAAAAGGAAGAAAGTGACTTTTTGGCGCTTGTGGATTGAAGACAACAACTCCCACCATGCACCACGATGCACAGCTTCGCTGGCCATTCCTGCTGATCTAGATCTCCGCCTATCGGACACCTCGCTGTTCCATCTACCAAGACTGCTTGAAAATCATTTCACACAACATTTCTAGTGAAGAGTATTAGTTTGTGAACTCAGTGAATTAGTCCTCGTTTGTATTTCTTTCGAAATGGAGAAATTTTGCATGGTGCCATCTTCTTTGTCAGATCCTGTACCTCCTGCCATTGTACTTCCGTTTTATCAACAGCCTCTGTTAGCTTAGCTTCAGATGCTGTGGATGTTAGTTTCTGCTGGTGAAGTCCCACCCACTGGCACTGCTCTAATAGGTCTGTAGCGTCAGTGGGTCCCACCCCCTATAGGGGGTGGGACTAGTGTTTGTAGTCTTACGAGAATCCTCCTCTCTTACACTTCCTATTTACTTCTACGCAAAAATCGTCATATTGCGTCAGCTTAAACAGGAAGTGTTGGAGATCGATATGGATCTCTCCAGTCTCTCCAGAAAATAAGGTAATGATGCATGACCATTCAAAAATATGAGGGTTTCTAACGATACAAAGCTTCATGGAAATGGGTGAAGTTTCCCTTTAATGTCCTTTCAATGAATTCACCGTGAGACACTTTTAATAAAAGCATTTGCCAAATCACTAAATAATCATGTCGACATTGCATTGATTCACAGATTGACCATTTGGGCTTAGCACCTCAGAACCCAGATCTGACAATCGGTAGCTGAACCCATATCGGACCCCCGCAAGGGGATCCCAGATCCGATGTTATTATCTTCGGTGCTCTGTCTGCAGGGCTGCTGATATTCAGTAAAACAGCGCGCCAACCAGTGGGATGTTCCTTTACCTGAACAAAAACGAAAGAGCTGTGCGGCGTTTTCATTGGATCCCATCCCCATCTCGTCTCCCTCCAGGTCGGAGCGCTGAGGTGCTCTGGGGGAGTGGCCAACCTGGTGGTGCTGGACCGTGATAGGCTGAAGCCGCGGACGCAGGGGATTGCGGCGGGAGGCGTCACCATTGACAACGAGCTCAAGTGGAAGGTGGGCGAGGCCGAGTTCGAGTCCCTCATGAGGATGCTAGACAACCTGGTGAGTGACCTCTGACCTCTCCACACCCACTGCATTACCCATGATGTTTCCTCCTCCTCCTCCTCCTCCCTCCCCCTCCTCAACTTCCTTGGGATGTTTCTGATTACACAACGCGACACAACAGTGGATCCGAAGGAGAACGACGTGCATGCATACTTTCGTTTTTTTTCTTTTGAATAGCCTGTCAGTCCTATTATTGGCAGATGCTGTTTGGGTATAATAGCTGGAAGCTATGTGTGAAATTAATTGGCGTCATTTTCTTAACTCTCCCTTAAACCAAACAACATGAAAGAAACCCCATTTCTGACCTAGTTCTGGAATAGTTTCAGTACTTTCAGTACCACTTTTATCTTTACCGTCGCTCAGCTACGACCGCTATTGGTTACATCCATCCATCAAACCTCTAGACTGTCTTTATCGGCCAATGACAAGTGCCGGACGATGAAGTACATGTTCAATCCTCTTAACCAGTGCCTACGTGTGTGTGTGTCTGCATGTGTGTCCGTGTATGTGCATATGTGGTGCGTGTGTGTGTGTTTATACTACATTATATGTTTAAAGAGAGTGGGTTGTGGTAGCTATTTGTGGTCTGTTGGGTGGTGCTGGTGCTGGTGCTGGTGGTGGTGGTGGTGGTGGTGGGGGCTGCAGCTGTGATCAGAACACATATCCCCCCCTCCCCCTACACACACACACACACACCCCTTCCTTCCTCCTCACTTCCAGATGGCATGGAGCACTGTATGGAATGAACACACACACACAGACACCGACACACAGACACCGACACACACCAGTCGGTGGGCTGGTCTTGGTTTGCCGTCTGGTATGTTTTGAACAGTTTTCTCTGAAAAACTGACCGCGGCGTCGCCCACTAGCCCCGCCATCCTAACCCTTCTTCATGCTCCATCAACACAGTGCGTACTGGTTTGATATATTTATGTTATAAAGAGAGTTTTTAACCATGCCTTAAAGCCCTCTAGTGCAGTTCTTCCCAGCATTTGACTTTAGGTGATGACACTAAGTTGTCATCAAGACCCATTGCGGCCCACCTCCTATGCAAACGGTATAGAGCGGAGAATGACACCGGCAGGGGCTGAGCAAAGACCGCCAGCACCCCCTTAATGCGCAATTATTACTGCAAGAGGCTGGTGGGAAACAGTGGGAAGAACAAGTCTACGCTGCTTCTACGACGTTAGTTTGTTTATAAAGAAAACACTAATTAACAAGAAACATTTTAAAAAAAACAAGAGAAACTTGATAATGGAAAACATGATTGAATACCCAAATCGACACTATATTGTTAATACTAAGCCATCATAATATATTTACTAACCAAAATTAACAATGTTAATTTTGTCAATCGGCCATGTTGTTTTTCCTTTTATTATTAACTTGTCTATTTCAAGAACATAATCCCACGCAGCAGCGTACGACAAACATTCTGCTCTAGTGCACAGAGAGAGAGAGAGAGAGAGAGAGAGAGAGAGAGAGAGAGAGAGAGAGAGAGAGAGGAGAGATCATCTGAGGATGTGGCTCTCGCTGGGACGTTAGAGTGACTGGAATGTTCTAACGTTATACCAGCAAAAAAAGCTTTATTTAGCCTTTAGCTATATTTCAACTTTTCAAACAAAAGGATGCTTAACAACAGCAAACAGGGATACATTTACCATCAACATACAGTGGTCGAAGATATATTGTGCTAAAACAAGGGGAACATATACAATATTAGAATATGCTACACTTGAACCTCCTAAGATGGCGCAATTTGATTGGTTCGCTATATCGGGATATTGGGCAATGCCATGATTGAGATCTCAAACTCGGGATAGCGTGACGGTCATCTCGTCACGCTAATAAAAACAAATGAATCGCTAATAAAAACAAATAAATGCCGGTAATAAGTGTTATCTTGTTTAATTTTGGAGTGTTCAGGTGTAGTATATTCACTTCACCCTCAGCGAATAATTGTTAAATATAACCCTATTAAAGAATACTTTAATACTGCAATTCAGACAATATAACAACGATTATGCACCTTTTCTTATGAAAATGCCAAACTAAGCTACTGACCAGCCTACTCATTGACTCCAGTTGTTTGGTTCTTTAGAAACTAAATTGCACTGACCTTTTTGTGGCCACTCCAGTCTTGATCTCATGACTAGATTGTTCTCTGCTATGCAGAAGCCGGGATGGTAGAAAAGTGTTTCCTTTTGCCTCTACGTGTACACTAAAACAAAGAGTCTCTCTCTCTGAACCTCCAGGGGTATCGCACAGGCTACTCCCACCGCAACCCCATCGTGCGGGAAAAGCCGCCGTCCAAGAACGACGTGGAGATCCCGGCCACGGTGTCCGCCCTTTCCCTGGACGCGCTCTGCGGCGGCGTTGCCGATGGCGACCCCGGCCAGATGCTGGCCAGCCCGATGAAGCTCCTGGCCCAGAAGCAGCAGAAGGAGAGGACCCGCTGGCTCACCTCGCCCCACAGCTACCTGAAGGTCCATGTCCCGGAGCGCTCTGCCAGCGGGGAGTGCAGCCCCCGCACCAAGACCACCGTGAGTACCGCTTGGCACCGTCTTTCATCCATATATATTTATATACCTGTATATAGAGAGAGAGAGTCATTGAGCAGTAGATGGTTTTATCCGACACACCCATCAAAGCATACAATCAGAACTGGAGATGGAATTACTACAAACACAGGAAAAAGCGCATCTGGGAAGAGTAGCCAAGTCCGAAAACAAGGTTAATCATTTGTCAGCAGTCTTAACAAATTGTTATATATGTTGCTTTGGCGGAAGGTTTCTGCCAAATGAGTAAATATTGTATAATAAAATAGTTTGTCTGTACGGTTCCCAGGCCAAGTAAAGAAACAAATAACTGTAGGTTGCTTTTGATGACTGTGTCTACTAGATTATGAAATATTAGTAAATAATACCATGAGAATTAATACAAACTGGTCTTTGAAGCCTTCTGGTATTTTGAGTTTATGCAAAAATGAATAACGACAGGCAAAGCATACTGACAGTTTGGTGTGTGTGTGTGTGTGTGTGTGGTGATAGTGCATTCAATGTTTACTCTAGACCCTCCCAACCAGCCATTCTGAATAAACCCAGACTCCTTTATATTCCTTGATATAACACTGCCCCCTTGTGAACATTTGGTAAATTACTGTTAGAAGATATTGAATCCATTGATAAGAATCAATCCAACTGTCAAAAATGTAATTTCAACATTGTGTTTAACCCCCCTAAAAAAGTATCTGTCGCTCACAATCTCTGGTATGTTTCCTATTTCAGTGGATGCAGTCTTCTGAGCCGGGCACTAACAGGGGCACCCCCATAAAGATTGAGGATCTCAACCAGTTTGTTCCTCTCAACACCAACCCCACAGATGTTCTGGACAAGAGGAACAGGGTCAGTTGGACAATACATAACTTTTACTTACACTTAACATATCACATATTCCAAAAAATTGACGTACAGTTTTAATAGTTCCAAAATGGACATACGGTTGACCCTTACCTGGAGTAAGGGTGTTAGACTCTGCTGACGGGTTTGGAGTTCAAAATCCAATGTATTTAGTGTAAACAAAAGTATTGATGTTAAAATGGTGTAACACCCTAATGTAATCCTGCCTTTCTCCTTAAGACTTCCTAAGTGTGGGTTTGAGGAGCTGTGGTTTTCCCTGGGCCTTTAGAGGGCTTAGGGTTCGGTCTTATACTCTCGTGCTCTTGCGAAGCCTGTTGAGACTGTAACTCTGATTAAGGGCCACACAAATAAAATTGACTTGACTTGACAGTAATGTAACCATGGCTACCAGCATGCAGTCAACTGTGCTGTCTGTGATTGGCCCTGCCCTCTGGCCAGCTCTTTAGGTGTCTCACGGTTGCCCTCTCAAACGGCAGCAACATTGCATCCTCCATTATGTAAAAGACTCACCGCTAAACTCATTCCTCAAGCAAATTAATATTGATTTGATACAAACACCAGCCCCTCGGGCCCCTGCTCTGGGTTTCACACATAATCAATCACAGAGTCCCCGGCCATTACTGAAAGACCTTATCAGCTGACGGAGCGAATGTAGCCACCACTTGCTCCTCCACGAGGCCCAATGCTGGAAGACATCGAGAAAGTTATGTTTGTGTAGAGTGGGAGGGCGATGGGAACTGGTGGTGCAGGGGTTTGAACTCTCAAACCCAAGGGTTCCGTGTTCGAACCCCAATGTCCACATTTGTAGGCATCCTTGTTTAAGACGGAAACTAACCCGACCCGCTCCTCAACGGCATGTAACAAATATAATGTTACTGTCCTTTTGGTCAAAGGTTCTGCTCTGTGACAACATAAGTGTGTGTGTATGTTTTTGTAGATACGGGACCAGAACAGATGCGATCAGATGACGCCGGGACCAAAGTCTCAATTACTTGCTGGCATCGTAGTGGACACCATAAAAGGACCTGTGAGTGTCTGATATATTTTAAATATTGAGCATACTTATAAAGCAGTATAGCCCGTTTAAATGTCCCCGGGTCCAATCACACATTCATGGATGAATGGAAGAATGTCGTTCTGACGAAAACTTCTTGGTTTATTGTTTTTGGTTCCTTCAAACAACCACAGAGGTTGACTTAAGTTAGCTTGGCAGCAGCTCCCCATTAGGGACTGCCGGCCCGTCCTCCATGTTTGTTTTGATAACGCCTCTCTCTGTCCGGTCCAGGCCTTCATCGTGGAGGACGAGGAGCTGACTCGCTCCCTGCCCCCCAACCCCTTCAGCGGTCTGACGGAGAGAGAGCTGATGGAGTACAAGAACACTGTGGAGCGGAGGCAGCAGGGCCACGAAGGTACACCTCCTGCCTCCAGCACCTACCTCCTTCATAGTACAACTACTACTACCACTATCAGCCACCATCTACATATAACCACCTACATAGTACCACAGCCTACACTACTACAATAAAAACCACCAACACCACTTCTACCACCATCACCAGCCAATACGGCATACCACTAGTCCCTTTGTACCCCCACCGCCTCCACCCACTGCAATACTGCACAGCCTAGTATTACCACTAGCTCCGGTACCGCCTACACCCTCCAGTATTAGCCGTTATTAAGCCAGACTGAATTATTTCTTTGGTCTTTGGGATTTGACACTTTTGTCCCTATTTAGACTTCTTACTTAATAACACTCTGATACACTTATGGTAGAGCGTTGGAAATCATTTCTGCTCTCGATATGATCGTCATAATATAGATGCAACCAAACAATCATCCTCAAACGTAGGTGATTTGCAGACAACTTGTCATATATATTACCATTTTATACATATTCGCACTGCACTGACTTGCTAGAGCAACACGTTCTGCGATGAATGACCACTAAGGGTGATGAAGCGACCTCTAAGAGTATGACTGACCTCTAAGCGTGATGACAACTGACTGACTCCTCGCCTCAGATACGGACGACCTCACGGACGCCGATGAGATGACCACGTTTGATGGCTCCACCATCTCGCTCTCCCTCTCCCCTCTGATGACGCCCGCCAAGAACGGTACAACAAGTGTGATGACAAAATAGTCTGGCTTTTGATAGTGTTGTCACTATTAACCTGTTACCATATGCGTATGAGGGCAAATGCACTGATTGGTGACCAGGAGAATGAACTCCCTTCATACTCCTTTTTTTAAAAGGCCACCAAAATATGTTGATTCATAAAGATTAAATCTCTGTCTCGATAATTCCTGCCACAGATCACACGGTCAAACTCCAGGAGAGTTTATTTGTAAAGCCCCTAATCATATTTATAGCCTCAAAGGGCTTCTTATCCCCACATTATACAACACCACTCAACCCTTAACACTAAGGGCTAATAAATAATACACAGAAGAAGGATCCCTTAGCAGGGCAATAGGCACCCAATGGGCAGACATGTAATCCTGGCCAAAATTGTAAATTTGCAAATTGTAGATTTAACTGTTGGTCTTTGTCCGTCTCCCTAGATGCTGTAACAAACGGGCGGAACCACTTGGGGGATGACGAGGAGGAGGAGCTTAGCCTCAAGGTGTCCAAGCTGAGCGTGAGCACGGCGGACACAGTCGAGATCACCATGACAACCGCAGAGAAGATAGGGGACGACCAAAGCGAGAACAAGAAGAAGAAGAAGAAGTTCCGCACTCCCTCGTTCCTGAGGAAGAGCAAGAAGAAGGAGAAAGTCGAGAAAGTCGATGTATAAGCTAATGGATAAGATAGGCGGGCTGGATGAATCTTGTATTGGATCTCAATACTTAGTCGCAATACATTCCTTTGCTTTTATGAAAGCGGACCAAGAAAATTAAGCTAACTGAAATGTACATTGTCAAACAGTGTTCTGTACGATATTGTGGTTTTACTTTCTCACTTTGGCTTGACTTACTGAGTGGAAAGTGGATGGTCGTGGTTATCTGAACACCTACATGTTGAATCCAGTACTATATTTTGTGGTTTCCCAATGGAACTGGCTTCTTTAGACACTAAATAGACGTCAATGTTATCATCAATGCAGTATCATATGGCCTTTTGGATATTATATACAAAGTTAAGGTCTTTTGGCTTATGTTTAATGTTTGTATGACGACTACAGATTATCTACATGTAAGGGGTAGCTGTTAAGTCGATACAGTGTGATGGGGGGTAGTTATTTAAACTTTAAAGTGAAGATCATTTATAACCTGTGTCTGGGCCTATTTTTTTTTATACTGCAGTGTAATGGTAAATGCTTGTTTTATATCCTATCATATGTTTTAAATAGATTACTTGTTTGATTGGTTCATATCGTATACCTATAACAATTCAAACGCACCACTAATAATACAGAAAAGCTATGCGTGTTTTCATATATGTGTGAATTGTTTTTTTACTTGACTGCTGCTTGTATGTAATATGACAGAAAAGTAAAGTGTGAGCAAAATGTATTGAATAGCAATGAGAAGGGGTAGTAGAGTAGATAAGATGAAGAAGATGACATGAATGTGAACGTTTGACTGTCAAAGGGAGGCGCCATGTCTGGATTGTTCCAAACGTTTTGAAATCAGAATGCAAGTTGATGGCAATATTCTGTGGGAAGGACATTTTTTCAAAAACATCCCAAGCTCAAAAAATGTGAATGACCTGCTTTGGCCCAAAGGGTTGAAACTGATTTGCTGTGAATAGTAAACCAAATAGCGCAACGGTCACAATGTTGGAAATTTGCTATGACATTAAAAATGTAAACCTGTGCATTTCGACATGTCTTGTGTAATGTCGCCTTTCATTGTATATTCTACATTTGAATTCATAACAAGTCTAAACCGTACCTGATATTGCTAAAGGTAATTGTTTATGCCAGTGGTTGTTTAATGCTTGCGTTTTGTTAACTACAATAAACACCTCCGGTTTTTCTTGACCTAATAGGTTTCCTTCATATTACTAAATGTGACTGTATTGCCTTGATTGAGATTCAAATAGATGAATATATATTCAATTCAGATAGTTGGCCCTATTTTGTCATTTA